>NC_050531.1:21692552-21700180 GCF_002922805.2 Oryzias melastigma | reverse complement strand
CCAATTTGATTTATCCAGACTAGTGTCTTGAACAGTTTAACGTAATTGTTTTCTTTAGATTACAATTTTTCTCTTAAACCGTTCTGAGTCATTACTTTGCTCATCCACTGACTTTCACACACATTCATACACACACACACACTATATTGATTTTCTTTGTTTATTATGTATATATTTTCATGCTTATCTCTTAATAAATATCAAAAAGACAGTCGTTGTCCATCTTGTTCTTTCTTTGTGATACGGTCCCTTCAGATGAGAATTTACTTCCTGAAGTGTTGAGATTGACTTTGAAGATTACTCTTTAATCAATTTTAAAGCTAAAATTGATAAACTTTCATCATTGAGTAATTTTTCCTTCCTTACGGAAGGTGGTGCCCCTTTACGAGACAAAGTCAAATTCTTCATTGAACTTGACCCCCTTGCACGCTACACAATTGTCGTTTCTCCTTAACTTTTCCTTTAAGTTTGGTTTCAGAATGGAATTCAGCATCAGCCTCATTTGCCACCAGAACTCTGAACATCTCCTGGTACCTCAGAGCTCTGTCTGCTTCAGTCCAGAAGTTTCTTGGTTAAAAACTGATGAACTGGTCCAGAGCTGTCTGCAGTAGCAACTATCAAACCTAAATTATTGATTATTGGTTCTGATTACTTCTCTGTGTTTGATTTGATTTCATGCTCTTTTGGTAAAGCACTTTGTGATTCTTTCTGCAAAAAGTGCTATAGAAATAAAGATATTCTATTCTATTCTAAAACTTCAGTGACGTTGTCACTTTTGTTAGCCTGCATTTGCTAGTGAGTTGGCACCGGTGCCACATCATTTTCACTGGACTGATGTGGACACATGTGGAGCATGTGACTGAAGTGCTGTTTAATAAAGATTAGAGCAGGAAATGTGAAATAAAAGGAGGTGAAATGAAAAATAATGATGATAATATTAACAAAAAGAGAAGTAAAAGAGATGTCTTAATCTCAATGGGACTTCCTGGTTAAATAAAGGTTAGTTAAAAATAAAATAACAGTCTAAACATTAATATTGTGCCTCAATAATACATTTTCCGACATACAATGTAAAATCAGTTAAAGTACAACATTGTGTATTTTTGTTTCCACTGCTGTATTTCTTTGAAATGAGAAGATTATTTTATATTCTCTGTATTTTGGTTTTTAACTGTACTGTTTATTTGAGCCAGGGGTCTCAAACTTCGGCCCGTGGGCCATTAGCGGCCCTAAAGACGTTATTTTGTGGTCCCCACTTTAAAATGAAGGTTTAATGTTGGTGTGGTGTTTTGTATGAATGACACTTTTACAGTGCTGTGTGCAAAGCTGACGAGCCAAAACATTCACGGTGGGGTAAATAACCCTTGGGGGCGTGACACTGACCGGGCTTAAAGCAGAGAAACTTTTAGGGCAGGAAACCTGTCACCCCCCACATCTCAGACCACAATAAGAAGTTCCTTGTGTATTTATTTTTTTTAAGAAGTGAATATTTTCTTAATAGGTCTAGCCAGTGAAATATTTGGTTCCATTTGTACCAAAATATGTTTTTGCGTTCACTGTCTATGTCCAATGAGCAAGATTGTTAAACATTTGTTCATGTCTATGTTCTACAAAGTAATATCTTCTGCATGTTCACACTTCTTTGATGATAGTTTTGTATTTGCTTTGTGATGTTCAGGCTTGCCTTATGATTAAAAATTTGCATTTGTTGTTGTTGTTGGATCTGGTCGTCAGAAAAGTCCTTAGCAACAGTTGCTAGCGTCATTAGCTCCTGACGTTGCACAGAAACTCTGTTGAAGTGAAGCTTCCTGCTGGAGTTGGAGTCACAAACATGAGATCTGATGATCTCATCTGTTCAAACTGTCTCTCTGCTGCTGACAGCAAACAACAGTCTGTTCTGAGTTCTGCAGGTCTCTGGCAGATTTCACAGACCTGAAATACTAGTTAACAGAAATATGATTTGATAAAACCTCTACCATGATGTACAGCACTGACAGCAGCTGAACTGAGTGGATATGATGTGACAGGAAGAGAACACACTATGAAGAATCACTATTTTTTGTTTCAAAATTATTTGAAATGAACTATTTGCAGTCAGTTTTTGTCTTTTTATTTATCACACTCGTGTTTTTATTATGTCCATAATCCTTTTTTATCTTCTTTTTTCTGTCTTCTGAGGGTGACTGCTGATTTGCATGGATGAACTACCAGACTATCAGCACAATAGTGCACGCTGGTTTCATCCGCGCACGAAACAAGCATGAGGAAGAGAGACAGAGAAAGACAGACAGGTGCAACAGGGAGAAACATCTCTGCAGAAATATAAAGTTAAGACAATCAGAGTCATCAGGAAAACAAACATTTCCCTTTTTGAAATCTTGGAGTCTTCAAGAAAAGTGTTTTATAATCTAGAACCGGCTCCAGAAGAAAACTGCACCTGAGAACTGAGAGAATCTTGAAACTGAAGCAGATCATCACTGACTGAAGCTGAGACACTTGGATATTTTCAATGACAACTTTGATTGGGATTGTTTATTTTTTTCTCTTATTGTTTTAAACTTTTTAATTTTTGTTTTGTGTTGTGGTTGTAGTGTTTTTGTGTTGTTTCACCTTTGATTTGTTTAAAGGCGAAATGATTTTAAAAGTTCATGGTTGTAAATTGAATTGTAGTTTTTTGTATTTTATAATTTGTGTTTTTTCCTTTTATTTGCAGTGAATAAACACATATCAATATCAAACATATAGAAAAACACTTTTTTAGCATTAACAATTCAGTTTGTGCATGATTTTGTATTATTGTTTATAGTAAATTAATTAAAGCAACAAAAGAATCTGAGGAGCTGACTGGGAGCTAAAAGAGACGATTGTCTAAGAAGAGCCAGGACATCCTGCTTGCATTGTTACTATGGTTACACTCCTTTATAAACAGGTGAAAATTATAAGTCAGTTTGGAACATTTCATTTACTGATATTTACAATCAGACATTGATTTAAAAATCTAACTTTTTTCCATTTAAATAGTAGTATTTGCAGTATTTGCTGTGTGCATACATTACACACACCAAATACTGTTTGCTTTACAATATTTTATACATGAAATGTTCAAATGTGACACAACTTCATTTTGATTATTTATGAAAGAAACAGATTTTGTAAATCCTAAAAGTTTTATTGCTACACGTGACTTAAAACCCATAATGATGCTTTCATGCTTTCATGACACACTGCTCTTTTTTTCTGATGCAATTTTGTAATCTGGCCAATAGATGTCACTAGTTATCAATGTTGCATCACAACCTTGAACTATTTCAACACAATTTGATTCATTTTTGTTCAGAAAGATTTGGTTTCTTTACCACTAGTTAAAGCTCTTTGACTAAAAACTGTAATTATAGGAGAAAACAAACTCCAAAACTAACTGATTGTCACAGCAAAACACCAAAGATCCAAATGCAGGAAAGTAAGATACTTCAGTCATAGGAACTTCAAATCCTGACACGAGAAACCAACAGAGCATTCCAACACCAGTGACAACCTGGCACTGAATGCCTCCAAAACAAAGGAAATCATCCTGGACTTCCGTCGAAACAGGGGCCACCCACACTCTACTGGAGTTGAACGGTGAACAGGTGGAGCAGGTGGAGTCCTTCAAATTCCTTGGTGTCCACATTTCAGCAAATCTCTCCTGGGAAACCAACACCAAAGCTCTAGTGAAAAAGGCTCAGCAGCGGCTGCACTTCCTAAGGGTGCTAAGGAAGCAGCGAATCCACCAAAAGCTGCTGGTGACCTTTTATCGCTCCACCATCCAGAGCCTGCTGACTTACACTGTGTCAGTTTGGCACTCCAGCTGCACGGTGGCGGACAGGAAGAGACTGCAGAAGGTGATAAACACAGCCCAGAAAATCATTGGTTGCTCTCTCCCCACGATGGCCTCCATCTACACCTCCCGCTGCCTCAGCAGAGCCAGGAACATCAAGAAGGACCACACCCACCCCGGTCATCACCTCTTCAAGCTGCTTACTTCTGGCAGACGGTACAGGGCGGTACCGGCCAGGACAAACAGACTGAGAGACAGCTTCTTCCCAAAAGCTGTGGCTGCACTAAATGCTGACTTCCAACCATAACCTTTGATACTTTGCACATTCATAGGCGACTTTGCACACTCGTCTGCTCTGGTCACTTTATTCCTCACCTCACTTATTGCACATAAATGACCCTTTTTTTACCCTTTTTTTTTATTGAAAATCTTTTTTATATTTTATATTTTTATTACTGTGCATAAATATGTCCACATTGAAAAAGTGAGTTGTACCGAAATTTCATTGTAACTGCAATGACAATAAAGGCATTCAATTCAATTCAATTCCATTCAATTTGATATCTGTGACAGAATAAACCCAATGAACAGTGAGTCAGAAGTAAAGCAGTCTGCAAAGAAACAATACAAAAGACCCTACAACCATGACACAAGTTACACAACAGCAACTTTCAACTGAGAGGACAATTCTGTTAAATACTTTGAAAATGTGAAACTACAACTTGAAGTTTCTATAACCTTTAAAAATCTGACAGTTCGATCAAATGAAGCTGGGACATCCTCAAACTGTCAGAACCAGCTGATCCTGTCTGTACACCCCCACACCAAAAGACTGCATCAGTCAGAGGACCGAAATGTGGGTTCTCTGGTTTTAGTTTGACACTTTCGGTTCTGTTTGGTAATCACCTCGTAGTGACTGTGGACTTATGAGCAGCTAGAGAGGCTGCAGCAGGACCTTGTTTGGAACACGCTCTAAAAAAGATGAAGAAAAAGTCCTCTGGCTGTGTCTTGATTTATTTACCTTCATCATCGACACGGATAACACAAGATATGTAAATCAAAAGCAAAGATCGTTCCGAACAACAGGCAACTAAAGTGATCAACAAAGAATACTGGTTCATGTACCTCTCTGAACCAACACAACAACAACACAATCCCAGGTGACAGGTGAACCTATTGATGTCTCTCCTCATCAGATGACAAAAAAGGAATCATAAATGAACAGGATCATGGCTGCTACACACCTCTTTTAGTGATTTGAATTCACATGTCAAATTATTGATCAAATATCTGCTCATTTTCTTTTTCATATTTAAATTATTGTTTAGATCTGAAGTACAGAACCTGGTTCAGATCATGAGGTGACAGTGTCAACAGCTGATCACAGTCTGGTTCTGACTTCACTCTTGTTCACAACAGTTTGATCAGGCTGAACATAACTGATCTGCTCAGTCTTTAAACCATCATCTGATGGAACAAACATTCCTGAAACCTGATTGAAGCAGTTCAGTCCAAACTCTGCTCACTCAGAGCTGCAGACACAGCAGGAACTTCTTAAACATCAACTTTATCACTTTAGATAACGAACAAATCTGTGACTGAACAGTTTTGAACTGTGAGCTTTAAACTCCTGCTGAAGTTTAAATGTTTTGATGTTAAATAATTCTGGTCAGAAATACAACTGAGTCAGATCAGATTCTCACCTGCTGAACTCATCTCAGCTCCTCTTCCTCTCAGTCTGGATCTGCAGGAGAGTCTTCAGGAGAGAAGAAGCTGCTTGTCAATGTTCTTCATTTCTGCTGTGTGAGTCGATCTGTTCTTTCTCTCTTTTGTAAGAGTCTAAATCCTCAGTGACGTAAAGAACCGGTTTAACTGGTCCACGAACAGACTACAGTCTAGAGAGGAAGCAGTCGTCTCAATAGTTCAGGTGAAAAGCTGATTATTGAAGGAGCTAGGGATTGTGGGTGCATTCAGTTTAGGTCATTTTTTTATTTTGTCCCAAATATTTATTTTATAAGAGAACTGGACTGAGTGACTCCTCCCCCTCATGTTCCAAACAGGAAGTACCAACTAGCTCCAAGAAGCCAAAATCCTATTGACTGCTATTAAGAAATAAACAGCTGTTAGTCAGTCATAGTAACTGTCAGAATACTCATAATCTGAATATCTCTGTGGACATCCAACAAACCTAATCCTGATTGATGACAGTAGTTGCCAATGAAACGTCGACTCAGAGCGACTCGGAACAATCACTGCTTACTAGGGATGTCCTAATCAGGTTTTTCTGGACCCGATCCGATTTTATTGTATGTCAAGTATCTGCCAATACAGAGTTCCAATCGGACACTTTTGCAAGACATTTAAAACATGAACAAATGTAATAAATTGATCCAAATTGTTGTTCTATGAACCTTATTTTATAATTTAAGACTTAAACAGAACACTTCTGTGAAGTAGCTTTAACAACCAAATAAAAAGAGTACCCAACTATTAACTATTAACAATAGGTGATAATGTGAGAAATTTTGGTGACTTTCGCTTTAGAATCTAAGAACTAATGAACATTTTTGATCAGGTGTGATTTATATCTCCATTAAAAATTCAAACATTCAATGTTATTCTGGTTTATAACACAAAAGTTAGTCTTAAATTCAGTCTGGGTAAGTGTAAATGGGTGTCAGGTGTGTCAAACACTTTCTCTGTAAAGCTAGCAACTCAAGCTAGCAGTGCCCCCCACCGGCTCCTGTACAGCAGATACCGGCTATCTGTATTGTGAGTTTGTGCAGCTGGCCAAGAGACACTCAAACGGTTCAGCATTCAAACTTTGTGCATTGGAGCATATGGGCTGGTGAGGAATCTGGACGACATGTTAAGATGGATCCTAAACGTATCCGTGAATGGCACAAGCAGGCAGGGATATTGGGTAGAAGGCATGTGAAAGGGAGCAGACTATTTCCTCATGGAGAAAGGGAGCAGACTATTTCCTGGTAAAATTGTAAATGGTGTATACTTAGCAACCACATATACTTGCACTTTTCTACCTTCCAACGAAGTCCCAAAGTGCTTTACAGTCACAGAGCCATTCACCCATTCACACACACATTCACACACTGGTGGCGGCTCCACTGCCAAACACTGGTGCCAAACTTCCAACAGAGACAATTTAGGGTTCAGTGTCTTTCCCTAAGACATTTCGGCACATGGTGGGCAAGGCGAGAATCGAACCAGCAATCCTTCGATCAGGAGTCGACCGCCCTACTGCCGCGCCATGCTTTGTAGAGAAAGGGAGCCGACTATTTCCTGGTGGAGAAAGGGAGCAGACTATTTCCTGGAGGAGAAAGGGAGCAGACTATTTCCTGGTGGACAAAGGGAGCAGACTATTTCCTGGTGGAGAAAGGGAGCAGACTATTTCCTGGAGGAGAAAGGGAGCAGACTATTTCCTGGAGGAGAAAGGGAGCAGACTATTTCCTGGTGGAGAAAGGGAGCAGACTATTTCCTGGAGGAGAAAGGGAGCAGACTATTTCCTGGTGGAGAAAGGGAGCAGACTATTTTCTGGTGGAGAAAGGGAGCAAGGAAAAGGCAGGTTTATGTGTGCAGCACATTTCATGTACAGAGACAATTCAAGTGCTTTAGATAAAACATTAAAATAAATAATCAAAAGAAATAGCAAAGATGTGATCATTAAAATGAAATTAAAATATTTTAATTTAAAACAAGCATAGATAAACAGTGCGGATGTAAAGTTTTGTATACATACTAGTCAAATGCAGCTGAGAACAGGTGAGTCTTTAACCTGGATTTAAATACACTG
>NC_050531.1:21686153-21691640 GCF_002922805.2 Oryzias melastigma | reverse complement strand
AAACTACAGGCATGAAGCCCAATGAGGCAAATTGAATTTGTGATATTGGGCTATATAAATAAAATTGAATTGAATTGAATTGAACCTGCTGATGAACTTGACAAATGACTTGTCTTATTTTTGTACTAGATTTTACTCTCCAAATCTGCGACAAATTAACAACAACAGTCACAACAGTCTGTTTTTTTAACATGCTACAAATCCCACTTCATGTTCAGCTCTTAATGAGATACTTGGTCTATCTCTGAGACATGATCAAATCCAGTCTGGGTGGAATGGAGGAAAGGCTCACTCACAGGTATGTGGTTGTGAAAGGAAGAAGGACTTTAATAGCCCTCAGTGCTAGATGTGGGTACTCCTTTGAGACAACAATCCAGAAGGAGGCCAGGTCCAGTTTGCCCCACTGCCCTTTTAAAGTGCTGTCAGTACACTACCTTTATTCTGTCATTTTTACATGTTCTATTCACACACTAGACATAAAATCATGCAAAAACAGAAAATTCTGTCTGGAAAAATGAGATTCATTTTGCTATGGAAACCCCGAAAATGTTTAACGAAATGTTTTTACAACATAAAATGAAGGTTTTATGTGTAATTTCATAAAAAAAAACAATACATTTAGTTAACAAACTAATCAACACATTTTTGAGTTAAAATTTAAAAAATAAAGGACCTCAGGTGAAATTCACAGATCCCTCATTTGGGCCACAGGTGAAGAATTTGTGTTAACATCACAGACCACAGGTCAATGATATGATCATTCTTATGTTGTCATACAGACAGTGATCAGTCTGCCTGTGTGGTTTCAGATTCCAGGCACCCCAAAAATAACAATCCATCTACTAAGAGCATTGCTGTCCATTTGACATTTTTCCTGGAGTTCTAATTTTTTAAATGTTCTTTTTAATTTTTTCAGCTTTTTTTTCTCATACATTTTCCTTGTTGTGTTTGCGAGTAATAATAGGAACGTTTTTAGGGAGAAGTCTGATCCAGCTGGATTTCAGGTCTGCTCGGCTGGAATCTGCTCTCAGATGGGGGCGTGTCTGTCTGCTCTGTTGCTCGCCTCTCATAACAGTGGCGGGCGGGACTTTCACAGAGAAATGCTTTCTGCGTTTCTTTGACAATGCCTGTGATTGTTGTTGTAGTAAACTCATGTCGGACCCCATCCCAAAATAAAATAAATGTTTTCATCCTTGTGGGATTTCTAACAGTGGACAGCTGCACTTTGCTCCGCCCTCACCGCGGGCCGTCTGCCCGGCGGCGGAACTTTTGCTAAGAAACGCAGAGGTTCTGTGATTTTTTTTAATTTTTTTTTAACGCCGGTGGTTTGTTGTAGTAAACTTGTGTCGGACCCCATCCTAGAATAAAATAATAATCTGTTTCCTCCATGTGGGATTTTTAATAGCGGATAAAAAACGGTAAAGATAATAATCGAAAGTGGAGTCTTATTTCAGGTTTTATAAAATGACAGAAATGTAATGTTGTTTTAACAAACTACATGTTTTTTCTCTGAACCTTTAGATGAAAACATTTATTACTCAGGAAAGCACCAACTTTTAATCAATGCCCTAAAGTTTATTTCTAGTCATTTTTTAATATCTTTAACATTTTTTATGAAATTAGCTTTGTTCAAATTACAAACGTTTTTTTTTTTTTTTAATCACAGCGGGGTAAAGATTAAAACTAGTGAAGAACAATAAAATCATTATTTTAAAGTTGTTTTTTTAATGTCATGCAAATGAAACATGCTTAATTAAAAATATGTGCAACATTTTTGCATAATTGTGTGTAATACTAGAAATTCCCAGAGCACCTGAATGCAGCAATAGCGAGCTCTTAATGCAAGCGGATAAGTGCGGAAATTCCACGCAGCCCTTGAACGCACCTCGTGCCGCGGTGAATGTGACAATTAAATCCAATAAATCTGCGCAATAAAGTCCTGATTAAATGTTTTGAATCAACTCTGGGATGGATGTTTGTGGTGGGCAGCAGTGGAGGAGAAGCGGACTTCATTCTGGTTGTATTTGAGCCTCAGAGATGAAGAACAGAGACTCACCTGTCAAAGTCAAAGAGCTTTTCTGCCCCCAAAATAAAGTATAACCCCGGCTTGTTAATTTAGAGGTCTACCTGTATTGAAACATGGGTTATGAAATGTCATGTTATGACTGACTTAAAAATAAAACATACTACAAAGTAGACCCCGCCCTCCTTCTTCATCCGTCCTCTTCGTTTAGGAGAGACCCGCAGCTGAACTCCCCCCCCCCCCTTCTTCACACCTGTCCATCTCCTGCTCAGGAGACAGGGGCGCCTGCACCAGCAGAGGGCGCTAATTCGCTGATTTCAGGCCGTTCAAAACATGACAGGCAGTGGACAACGATAGCTGCACAGATTATTATTTTCCTCCCAGCGCTGAGATGCCGCCCCCTTTGAATCGGCGCCCCGGGCAGCTGCCTGTATTGCCCGTGCCTAAAACCGCTACTGGACACAGCCTTTGTCTGAGCGCTAGAATGACCTCGATCACTTACTTCCTGTTTGGTGTGGGAACTGGCATGACCTTCGCAGTTGTTTGTGTGTACTTTAGGTACCGGTCGGGATTTTCATTTTCTTGCACTTCAATGTTTAACCTGCTGGTGTACGGTGTAACTTTAGTAAATTTATAATGTGAAGTTTTCATACAATGTAATTACTTTTTCTAGTGTTAATTTAAAGTAAATCTTAAATAAATAAAAAAAGCAGGATTTTATGTATGAACTTAAATTTAAATGTAATTAAAACAAAGTACATGAATTCACTGTAAAATTAGGGATGTTGCTAATTGATTGAAGCACTTAAAATTATATTTATTGCCATTATTATGTGTGTTTTAAGGATTTTTACCTATTGACTGGTGACTGACCAAATGGAAAAATGATAAAGATTGCAAAAATAATTTCAAGTGACAGTCTGACTAAATCAGCCTTCAATTTTGGATGCTCAGCCCTTTTCAAGTGAGGGAAAACTGCACAAAAAATTAGGTCAATTTTGAGAGAGGCTGTAAAACATTATATTCATCATCCTTTGGTGAGATGTTCTTTTGGAGGTAGATAGCTGTCGCCACTTGTATTATTTACTTTTTGTTCTATTGTTTACAACAATTCTGCACTAAGTATTGGCACTGCTGATCATGTTTACTATTTTTGACATTGAATTTGACAGATAATTCCAATTCACTTGTTGTGAATGCATGTCAAAGACAAAGTATTACTGATTTCAGCAGTGTTGAACAAAAGTGTCTGAAATTTGTTGCACAAAATAACAACAGTTGTCTATTATGATTGTGTTTAAGCTAAAAAAGATAAATGTGGATATATTTTCCCAAAAAATATGTTCTACATAATGTTAGTTGTTAGCGAGGATTTTTACCAATTATCGCAGTATTATCGATATCATAAAGCTGGCATATCGTGAGGTACCCTATGAATCCCAGCCCTAGTGTGCACCAAGTCCAAAGATCTTCTTTAATCAGTTTTCTTGTTTTTTTGAGGATTTCTCCTGTATTCCTGTAGTTTCTCCAAAAAGCGTGGTTGACTCTCCTACGCGCTCCTCTGTACTGGCCGGTCCCCGCTCCACTTCCAGGCAGAAAGTTGTTGAAGCTCATGCCGGTGGTGGGGGTCGGTGGGGGGTGGGATGACAGTGACCAGGAGCCCTTGTGATGACATGTCAGCCTCTGCTGCGGTATGGTACAGGCGCAACCCCTCCTCGTAGAATATGCGCATTTTCGTTAGGTAAGGAATCTGGAGTCGGATTTTTCTCTCCTTGAGCACTTTCTTTGCTTGGTTGTATTCCATACATTTTTTTCTGGATTGCTGGGGGGTAATCGTGGTCCACAAAGAAGCGGTTATTGTTGTTCATAGTTTGATTCCTCTGCCTGGCTCTTTTATCACTTCTTCTGCCAGGCTCTGAAGCTTGAGAACTTAGCTATGATGGCGCGCGGTTTGGACTGTAGTGTAGCCATTGACTGAAAAAATAATGGACTTATCAAACTATGAGGTCCAAATACCTTACTTCCACTCCTCATGAAAGTATGCCACCGCTTTTGTAGGGGGGCTTGCTCTGTCCAGTTATTCTTATATACAGTGGGTGTAGCAGGCTTTTGTCCAAGCGGGCTCTTTCTATCTGAACACCAGAATCACGTGTAATATCCAGTGTCTCAAAGAGTCGTTTTTCCAGAAAGACGGTCATTTTAGTCTCTCCCTTATCTTCGGGGATTGTCTATCATTATTTAATGTTCAGATCTGGCATAAAGCCGGCAACGCTGTTTCTTAGAAAAGGGGAACTGGGCACATGCAAAGGGCCCCCAAGCCAACTCGGGGTCTTACAGCTCCATGCTTAGTCTCTTCTGAGATTGAGCAGGACTCCTGGTCTACCTCACCCCAGGTAAGTAAATTTAGAATAGGGGCTGCCAGAATAGTCATGGGGGTTAAGGTCAACTGTGTGTAAGTTGGGCTTTTTTAATGTGGAAGACCGGGAGTTTGGGTCACAATCTCCTCATACCAACCGGTGAGATTGATGCTCTTTCAAATCAATGAGCAACGGGTCACCCGTTCTCTCATCCATTCGGTAGCCCGGAATACCGGTGGGCTCCTGGACCATTTCATGAGTGACCGTGGCCACAAGAGAGGGCTACTGAGCCCATTCCTTAGGCCCATTTTCTGTGGTTGGTCTGGAATGCAGGTTTGGTCACCTAATGACATTGCCTCATGAAATTGTGTCTACTGAACCCTAAATGACAGAGAGCCTTTTTTTTTTGGCCCTTGGGTCCTAACTTCAGTATCTCCAGGGCCCAACTCCCCAGTTTGCCAGCTTCTTGGTCCTTGGACCCTAACTTCACTAACTGAAGGTCTTCTGGTAGCAACAATCTGGTATGCCAGCTTTTGGCCCTTTGACCCTAACCTCACTATTTGAATTAGATTTATGGTCCTTTGACCCTAAATTCCATTTTTACTGACATATCAGGAATCCTCTGGCCTCCAGTCCCAAGTTTTGGTGGTGGGTCCCACAGTATCCCTGTGGATGTTTTGGGGGGGTCTCCTGGACTCTTTGGCCCAATCCAAATTCTCCCCTTCTCCCTTCCCCTTAGCCCTCCCCCTTTGTTTATTCTTCTGTGCTTGCTCCAAATAGAGGGTGATGAAAAAAATAGTGTCTAATATTTCGGACGTGACTTTCGTTTAATGACGTCATCAACATCACCGGTCCGCTAGCTTTAGCGCAGAGCTTCCAGCGCTTGAATAAACATAATAACAGCAGTTTTATAACTTTAAAAAGGTCATTACTTACATTTAAATATAAACATCTGTGGTTCAGAGTGCACCCACGGGAAGAAAAGAGCTTCTTAGTGCGACACAGATTACTCCCATGATAGTGGACTTTGGACCCCTCTCTTTGGAGTGTGAAACTTAAAAAAAAAAAATAATTCCAGACACGACTTGGACTTCAACTGCCACCTCA
>NC_050531.1:21685110-21686143 GCF_002922805.2 Oryzias melastigma | reverse complement strand
GGGGGGGGGGGGTGCTAAGGAGAAGGGAGAAGGGGAGAATTCGGATCAGGCCTTTTTCTCAATTTGTGTGAAATGTCTCTAATTGGACATCAGAACGGGATACTAGGTGATGGATCTGACCCCCTGGTGAAGTTCAGAGTGATTTGAGGACATAAAACCTTTGAGGGTTTGCAGCTCCATAAAACTTTTGTATGTTGTTTGGGGTGCCATGCCCTTTTGGTTCAGGTTGGACTAAGACTCTGTAAACTAATTTGCTGCTAAGGGTTAAGCCACCAAACCCACAGGTGGTCATCTGGTGGTGATAGGGAGCACACCCTTTGAGATTCAGGACAATTAGAGCTCACAATGTTTTCTAGGGAACGGGACATCGTTGTTGGGCTTATTTTACATTGCATACATATATACATATTACCCTTTTAAGAATTTTTTATTTTTTAAAAAACATGCTGTAGTTTCATTTACTTTTGGGGGGCAGTAGAGTGCAGCTACACTGAAAACAATCAACTCTTGGAATCCCCACTTGGGAAAGTTATCACTCCTTTCGATTCCATTACGGGGGACAGACGGAAAAGTGCCATGAGATCTATAGGCTTTAATCTCTCTTCGGGTCCAGTTGACTCCAACCACATATTGATATGTGATTTCTTCCATGACAAAGGTGGACAGGATTTTATGTCTGTCATGGACATTAGTGAAACTCAAAAATCAAAGATAAAAAAAAGTTCAGCGCACTGTCTTGGGGGGTCCAGATGACCCCACTTTTAATGTAAGCAAACTAAGGAGAGCGGAAGGGTTACGGTGAACAACGGAAAAGAGCTAGAAAAGGATTTTTGCTCCCACGTCTGAGCACTACATTGGTCTCCGAAGTTTGATGGTCCTACAACAATTCATGTCTTGGCAGGAGCTCAAAAGGGGCTTGATAGATAGTAGGCCCAAAAAGACTTACCCGGGCATATTGCGGCAACACTTTGATCCAACATGATACAACATTTTTGGCTTGGACTCCAAAGCACCACCTTGAATCTGGGGTCCG
>NC_050531.1:21667957-21675728 GCF_002922805.2 Oryzias melastigma | reverse complement strand
ATCCCTTAGAGCCTCCGATGAGGCGGGAAAAGGCGTCCGAGAGCGGCGAAGAAGACGCGTCTTGACCTCCGGACAGCAGAGGGCGCAGAATCCCGCAGAGCCTCCAGCGAGGTGGACAGGGTATCCGAGAGCGGCGTAGAAGACGTGCCTTGATGCAGGAGTTGAACGTGGAGCCGTGGAGAGGAATCGTGGGGAAGAGACGTGGCGAGAGATGAGGAGCCGTAGAGGAGGGACTTGGCAAGAGGCGAGGAGCGCGGAGGAGAGTCGTGACGAGAGGCGAGGAGCGTAGAGGAGAGTCGGCTGCTTTCCAAAGCGATGCGTTGCTGGACGTGAACAGAAAACTGCTGAGACGTTCCGGTGGAGAGTGGAAGATAGGAGAGAGCTTAAGTAGTGGCAGTAGCAGGTGAACAGCATCTCAGGTGATTACTCCGACCTGAAGCCGGGCCAAACAAGCTGAGAGCAGCTGCAGACATGACAGGATCTGCTGAAACACTCAGTGTATTTAAATCCAGGTTAAAGACTCACCTGTTCTCAGCTGCATTTGATTAATATGTATTCAAAAGTTTACGTCCGCACTATTTATCTATGCTTGTTTTAAATTAAAATCTTTTTACTTTCTTTCAATTTTATTTTAATGATTTGAATGATGATGAATGATATTTTTACTATTTCTTTTGATTGTTTCTTTTAATGTTTTATGTAAAGCATTTTGAATTGTCTCTGTACATGAAATGTGCTATACAAATAAACTTGTCTTGCCTTTGTGTGAAACCAACATTTTCTAATAAAGCCAAGCCAAGTCAGTCACTGGAATCATAAATATGAATATTAAAATCCCCTGTTAATATAATTTTTTCACAATCTAAAATAATATTCGATACAAAGTCAGAAAACTCAGATAAAAATTCTGAATACGGGCCGGGGGGTGATAAATAATTATAAATAAAACTGCTTTTTGAGTCTTTCTGTTTGGCCGCGACCCCGAAAGGGAAGAAGCGGTCAAGAAAATGGATGGATGGATGTTTGGGTGATTTATAGACAGTACAATGCTTTCAAATGAATTATAAATGTGTGTAGCTTTAATGTTAAGGAGTAAGCATGACTCTGAAATTACTGCTAACCCACCTCCTTTTCTCAGAAATCCTGGATTTCTGATAGTTATTATAGCTAGGGGGGGTTGCTTCATTCAGTCAAACACAATCATCCTGTTTCGGCCAGGTTTCTGTTAGAGCTAGCAGGTTAAATTCATTTTCATTAATCAATTCATTGACTAACAGGGACTTTGAGGAAATCGATCTAATGTTTAGTAGCCCACACTTAATGACATCATAAGTTTTGTTCCTATGATTCATTCCTTTCATTTGCCTTCCAGCACATAAGCTAACGCTAGGAACTGCTGGGATAGCCCTGTTTGGGGTTAGCACCAGCGCTAATGGCCGCTCAGGGGAGAGTTTTATTAAACTGCTGCTCTCTTCCAGGGTCTCCTCTCTGAGTTGTCAGGCTGCATGACTAAAGCTATCAGAAATGTTTCTGGAGAGAAGAGCTGCGCCGTCCAAACTGGGATGAATACCATCTCTCCGCATGAGATCGGGCTTTCCCCAAAACATGCTCCAGTTGTCCTCAAAGCTAATGCTGTTTTCTGGGCACCATTTAGCTAACCAATAGTTAAATGATATAAAGTGGCTGTACATTTCATCACTGACCAGGCCGTCAAAATCAGGATTCAAACCCTGTGTAGCAACACACACACAAAAAAATCTTTTTCTCCTTTGGCTGCCTGAATTTTTCGGCAACACCTGCCTTTGTCCTTCCCATTGAGAAGACACCATCAGTGGCCAGACTGACATCACATGACCAGTTCACTCCCACATTGTCCAGCACAGTAACTAGAGAGGCGACTATCTCACCAGCTGTTGTGTCCATCATATGAACCAAGAGGATTTAAACTCTGCTGTGATGGTCTCATCAACACCTCTAATATAGATTTATATGTCTGTGATATGCAGTGACTGAAAATGCAATAAATGACTGGATTCTGTCCTTCATTTGGCTGTCAAAGTCTCCTGAGAAATCTTGAGTCTGTATAATAGAATACATTTATTAGTCATTGTCACATGTACAACGAAATTTAAAAGTGCTTATTGATCAGTGCTTCATTCATACTTTTCCTAAAAGAATACAATTATAATTATTAAAAGAGTTTAAGAATAATAAAATAAATAAATAAAAAAGTAAGATGTAATATGTATATAAATAGGGGTAACACAATAACACAATAAAACAGTAATAAAAACAGAAATAAAATGAGTAATAAATAAGTAATAAATAATTTATAAAAACATTAGCATACCTACAGACAAACAAACAGACCTTCATCCACACACATTTTTTGTCATTAAACTGCATTTGATTTCATAGCAGCATTGAGAATGGTGATTGCAGTTGGATAAAAACTGTTTTTGAATCTGTTTGTCCTTGTGTTGGAGTGCCCGTAGCGTCTGCCCGATGGCAACAGTTCAAACGGGATGACCAGGGTGTGCGATGTCTTTTATGATGTTCAGGGCTCTGTTGTGGCATCGGGAGTGATGTAGTTCCTCCAGTGAGGGGAGAGGGCAGCCGACGGTCTTTTGGACGGTGGAGATGACCTTCTGGAGTGTTTTCCTCTGAGCTACCGTGCAGCTGAGGTACCAGATGGATATCCAGTATGTTAGAATAATTTCTATTGTTGCACGATAAAAGGACACCAGCAGTCTCAGTGTAATATTGTTCTTTCTCAGAGTCTTCAAGTACGGCCTCCGCTGGGCCTTTTTCAGTAGCTCAGCGGTATTCACTCTCCAGGATAGATTGTCCTCGATGTGAACACCCAGGAAGTGGAAGTCAGCCACCCTCTCCACAAGGTCCCCGTTGATGAGTAGTGGGCGGATGTTTGTTTTCTTTTTTTTTATGAGTTCTTTGGTTTTTGATGTGTTCAGGTGAAGGTTGCTGGCTGAACACCATGTGGACAGTTGCTTGACCTCGTCTCTGTAGACAGCCTCCTCTCCCCCAGATATAAGCCCCATAACTATGGTGTGGTCAGTGTTGGGACTAACGCCGTTTAAGTATAACGGCCTTACTAACGGCGTTATAAATCAAGTAATTTAGTAATCTAACTAATTACTTTCATCCTCGCTGTAACGCCGTTATAGTTACTTCGTGTAAATCGCGGCGCGTTACTTCAAAGTTTGATGATCTTGCTGGAGCTGGGCGCTTCGCACCCGAAAGTTGCTTGTGTAACGCCCCATTTACACATGACGCGAAAGCAGTGAGAACAGAGAGACAGAGAGCAGCTCATCTTAGCAGAAACGGGGTAATATTTATAAAACACACACAACACAGACAGACACGAGCGCACACAGATCAACGCAGTGAGCAGACTCCGGAGCGAGTGGGCGGGGCTGCGGGATTTTGGGAGAGAAAAAAGAGATGCAGAGAGCTGCTCCTCTTAGCAGAAATATGGGTTAATAATTGTAGTTTATTAATTTACCCACACACAGACACCTGCGAGCGCGTGCGCACAAACACACACAAAACAGAGATGCACACGCGCCCACACAGATCAATACAGTGGGCCGACAGAGCGGGTGGGCGGGGTTTTGAGAGAGCAGTTTTTCTTAGCAGGAACATGGGTTAATGTCTTTAGGCTATGAAAATTATCAACCAGCTGTGGTGTGATATAAATAAAGACAGCAGAGATTTTGTTACATGACAGTTATTTATAATTTTTTATTGTTTTGCACTTTCAGTTTTTTAAGCCATTTTGTTTAATTATAGTTGTAGGTAAGATACTTGAAGTATGTTAATAGTTGAAACGTTTACCTTTTTGTGTGAAGTTACATTTTTTATATACCACTTGTTGCAGTGTTTTGTGTGATAATTCTGACAAATAAATATTGAAAATTCTTTCCCTAAACCCTCTCTCATGTGTATCCTAAACTTAGACAATATGACTCCATTGGAAAACTATACCAGTATACTATTGTCGGTTATCATCTATTATTGAATGTAAATTATTTTTTTTATTTGTAACGCAGGAAAAAATACAAAATATTACCATATTTAAAGATAAATTTAAAATGAGTTACTTTGCCAAGTAACTAATTACTTTGAAGATGCAGTAATTGAGTTACTAACTCAATTACTTTTTGGGAGAAGTAACTAGTAACTATAACTAATTACTTTTTTGAAGTGAGATGCCCAACACTGGGTGTGGTCTGCAAACTTCACAATGGCGCTGCTTTGATGTACAGGGGTGCAGTCATGTGTGCACAGAGTACAGAAGGGGGCTGAGCACACAGCCCTCCGGTGATCCAGTGCTGAGGCTCAGAGCAGAGGATGTGTAGCTGCCTACTCTGACTCTCTGTCTGTGGTCAACAAGGAAGCTGCTAATCCACGTGCAGATGGATGGTGACAGACCCAGGTCGTCCAGCTTTCCTACCAGTTTGTGCGGGGTGATGGTGTTGAATTTGGAACTTTAGTCCACAAAGAGCATTCTCACGTAGCATCCTTGATGCTCCAGGTGTGACAGAGTAGCATGAAGTCCTGTGGCCACCGCATCCTCTGTGTATCTATTTTCTTTGTATGCAAATTGATGAGGGTCCAGACTTTGGGGCAGAGTTGTTGTGATGTGGTTCCGGACCAGTCTCTCAAAACGCTTCATCACAACTGGTGTAAGTGCCACTGGTCTATAATCGCTGAGGCTGGAGGTGTTGGTCTTTTTAGGCAGAGGCACAATGGTGGAGGACTTCAGGCAGGGGGGTACTCTGGACTGGGCGAGGGACTGGTTGAAGATCTTAGTAAGGACTCCAGCCAGCTGATCAGCACAGTTTTTTAGCATTCGTCTCGGAACTCCATCAGAATCAGCCGCCGTCCTCGGGTTGACTGCCGTAACCCTTCCGCTCTCCTTGGCTTGTTTACATTAAAAATGGGGTCATCTGGACCCCACAAGACAGTGCGTTGAACTTTTTTTTTTCACTGATTTTTAAATTTCACTAATGTCCATGGCAAACATAAAATCCTGTCAACATTTGTCCACATTTGTCATGGAAGGAATCACACATCAATATGTGGTTGGAGTCATCTGGACCCCAAAGAGAGCGGAAGGGTTAAGCGTGCGTCTCACCTCATGCTCCTCCAGAGTGAGGACCAGGCTGCTGTGGGGCTGGTGTTGCTCTGCTCCCCCAGTTGCAGTGGTTTTGAAGCAGGTAAAGAAGATGTTCAGCTCCTCTGCCAGCGCGGGGTGACCTTCAGCAGCACTGATGTTGGTCCTGTAGTTGGTGATATGTTGAATGCCCTGCCACACCTTCCAGCTGTTATTGATGCCCAGGTGTACCTCTATCCTTCTTTTGTAGTCTGCCTTGGCCTCCTTGATGGCTTTCTTCAGGTCGGATCGACCTTTGCTGTAGTGGTTGCCGTTGCCAGACTTGAAGGCAGTATTCCTCTCTTTCAGCAGCTGCTGGACCTTCCGGGTCATCCATTGATATTTTTATTTACTGTAACAGTGTCTATGCAATTCTTCATGTAACATAGTACACTGTCAGCGAATATTCCCAGGTCAGGATCTTCAAAGACCTCCCAGTTGGTCCTCTGGAAACAGTCCTGCAGCTGCTGGGAGGCCCCCTCTGGCCAGGTTGGCACTGTCCTTGTGATGGTAGGTGCGGCCTTCATGAGGGAGTCATATGCTGGAATCAGGAGCATGGATAGATGATCGAACTGGCCCAGGTGTGGAAGGGGTTTAGCACTGTAGCCCAGTTTGACATTGGAGTATACTTTGTCCAATGTGTACACTCCCCTAGTGGCACATTTTACATGCTGATGAAATTTAGGGAGTGCTGTCTTCAAATCTGTGTGATGAAAATCCCCTGCTATGATCTGTACGGTGTCAGGGTGGCGGCTTTGTGAGTTGTTGATGCTTGTGTGTAGCACTCCAATAGCAGAGTTAGTATTAGCATTTGGTGGTATGTAGACAGCAGTTAGCATGATTGCGGTGAACTCCCTCGGTAGATAAATGGGTCTGCATTTCACAGTCAAACATTCAATGTCCAGTGAACAGTGTTTGTCTGTAATCACTGTGTTGGAACACTAGCGGTTGTTCATGTAAATACAGAGCCCTCCTCCTCTGCTCTTACCGGAGTCTAAGCGCTGCAGTGTGTAGCCGGTTAGCTCGATAGCTGGGGAAGGATTGATGAAGCCAGGTCTCTGTGACAAGTAGGACGCACTGATCTTTTACTCCGTTGTTCGTCGTGATCTGTAGCCTCAGTTTGTCCGTCTTGTTAATGAGAGATCTGACGTTCGAGAGAAACACGCTGGGAAGTGGTGGTTTGAATAGCAGACCAGCCCTGCCGCCCCGCTTTTGCTTCCTCTCTCTACGCCGCCTCCGTCTCCTCCCCGCCGGGATGATAATCCACGGAGAGCCGGGTTGTCTCGCTATCTCCACCGGAATATTGTGTGAGCAGTGAAACTTCTCATCACCAACAATTTGTTACATACTCCGATCTTAAGTAGCCCATGCCGGCAGTTAGGGGTGTAACTGATCACAGATAATCCGTGGTCCGTATGGAGCAGAAGCCACGATTTGGGACATGTGTGTACCGCGGACCACTCCAACCTCCACCCCCCGCGCATACACACCTTGCGCTGGCATAATTTAAATCAATTGTCCGTTCATATCAATGGAATTTGCGTGAAATTCATGAAAATCCTTTGTTTTGACAAGCACTGAAGTAGCTGCTTGATGGTTATCTTAAAGTCTGTTTACCTGAAGATCCTGATCCGTGTAGGAGAAGCTTCTGTCAAAAACTTTTCTGGACGTCATTATGGAGGACGCAGATCAATGCTGCTTCTCCCCAGGCAGAGGGGAAGGGCGGGGCTCCTCACTCAGGCTTCAGAGCAGCCGCAAGCTAAAAGACCAAGCTGTGTCTGTGTTTTTCTAAAGTAGATGCAGACAGCGCATGCGGTTTCTAATGTAAGACACACATGGATTGTAAGGGCAAAAACGGCTGTAACATGTCCAAACACCGCAGTAAAATACATGAAATTCCAGCAGAGAGGCGCTGACCGTAAAACTGAGACATCTAGCATTGTTATTGATCCAACAGGTAAGTGTGCTCGCGGTACACACCTGGAGCATGTGACTGAAGTATTTATCATCAAAGAAAAGTGAAGGAAAATATAATTAAAATGAGGTGAAATGAATATGGATACTGGCACTGTAAAACAATAAACAATGATTGACAGCCTGAGCATTAATATTATGCCTAAATAATAATAAATTATCTGACTTCATGTGTAAAATGAATTAAAATGCAGCATTATGCATTTTTATTTCCACAGTTTTTGTTCTGTGAAGCTAGAAGGCCATTTGATAAGCTCTGCATTTTAGCTCTTAACTGGAGCTTTTTTTTTTCCTTAAAATATGTTATTGTAAAGACACGATCATATTAACTGTTAATTTTATTCTAATGTCGGAAAGGTCATTAAATTGTTATATTTTGTTTTAAATTGTTCAAAAAAAGTTTTTGCAGAAAATTAAAACATATCTTTGTGTTAAAAATAGTTAAATATCATAGATTAACCAAGGTAATATAATGTTTTTTGGAATATTTGCCACATCGAGATACATCAGTATCTCAGCCATGTATCGTGAATCGCATCATATCACTATGTACCCTGAGATTCCCAGCCCTAGTGAAGTACTTTGTATGCTCATTGAATATATGAGTTGAAGTGTTTCCAA
>NC_050531.1:21633448-21667874 GCF_002922805.2 Oryzias melastigma | reverse complement strand
GATCCGAATCGGGACCCTAAAACCGTGACACGATCCGAACCTTGAGTTTTGTGATCCGTTACACCCCTACCAGGAGTAGATGTGATTTGCCAGATTGTGCAAAAAACAAAACAAAATACATACAAAACCATCCAAACAGAGCACAGAAAAGTGCAGCACTGCAGCAACTGTGTGCGCCGCCATGTCCTGCAAGTAGCAGTGATAGGTTAGGATGTAATCTTCATTCTTGACAGATGTCTGTTGTCAAAGGTCGACTGGTTTTGGGGACACATGACTTCTGCAGCCTTCAGTGTGCATTTTTTCTCAAGATCACCATCTGAAAATGGATCTGATTTTTGCACCAACTTGTTTACAATAAGTCAACTAGATTTCACTGCTCTGACAGCACTGCAGGAAATGCAGACTGTTGTTTTTTTCAGTAGTTGGTTAATCTTCTCTTTTTTAACTGCTCCTGCAAATGGTGAAACTTTTCTTTATGGTGAGTCTCATGGTGAAGACAAATGTTTTACTCTTTAAGCATTGAGACCTGTTGGTTACATACCAAGCACGCAGGTTTAGCATTCAGCTCCATGAAGAAATAAAACTGTTCATTTTTACTAGAGCAAACATTTCATACAATAGTCTTGAGTTGTCTGACTTTTGAGATGAACCAGAAGAGTCACATGACAGAAAAAAAATCTGTGAATATATTAAGCCTCAAATAAAGAAACCCAAATAAGCTGAGGAACACTGTATCTAGATGTTAACAATCATTCTTTCAAAGTCAAACTGGACGGTAGTTTTCCAGGTTTCTATGATCTTTGTTTGGTTTCATGAGCGCCTCTTTAAACACTTGGAACAGCAGGTCTCTCAGTGATTCCCAAAAGTCTCTCTAAACATTGAACTAGCTGATGATTGGAATGATTTAGTGAGGACCAGCAGAAATAGTTCAACCACTGGAGGTAGTGTTGACAGAAATGATAAGAAGCTAAAGCAGCTCCAGAATTGAAGATTATTTTCTTGGTTTTTCCATCTCTTCATGGTCTCAGTCCTTCCTATCTTTCAGATCTTCTTTTACCTCCCAGACCCCCCAGAACTCTCAGGTCCTCAGGTGCTGCTTTACAAACAATTATTTACACTCATGTTCAAGCTCTGACATGTTTTTTTTAAGGGTTTTCAATATTAAATTTAAGCCTTTTGTATTTGAAATCCCCTCCTTGAACCACCACCTTATGGTGGAGGGGTTTGAGCGCTCAAGTGATCTCAGGAGCTATGCTGTCCGGGGCTTCTATCCCTGGTAGGGTCTCCAATGGCAGACAGGTCCTGGGTGACGAGCCAGACAAAGTCCGGTTCAGAACCCCTTCATGAGACACAAAAACAGAGATCCCGTTACGTCGCCCAGATTGGCATCACTGGGGCCCCACCCTGGAGCCTGGCCTGGGGTTGGGGCTCGGAGGCGAGTGCCTGGTGGCCGGGGCTCCTCCCACGGGCCTCGGTCGGGTCCAACCTGAAGGAGTGACGTGGGATCACCCGCCAGTGGGCCCACCACCTGCAGGAGAGATCTGAAGGGGCCGGTGCAATGTGGTTTGGGCAGCAGTCAAAGGCGAGTGCCTCAGCGGCCCAAACCTCGGGCATGGAATTTGGCTTTTGGGACATGGAACTTCACCTCTCTTGGAGGAAAGGAGCCTGAGCTGGTGCGAGAGGTTGAGAGATTCCGGCTAGATATAGTTGGGCTCACCTCCACACACAGCCTGAGGTTTGAAACTCAGTCCCTCGAGAGAGGCTGGACTCTCTACCACTCTGAAGTTGCCCATGGTGAGAGGCGGAGGGCCGGGGTGGGCTTACTCGTGAGCCCCCAACTCAGCCGCCAAGTCTTGGAGTTTACACCGGTGGACAAGAGGGTCGTGTCCCTTCACCTTCGGTTGGGGGATAGGTCTCTGACTGTGGTTTTGGCTTACGGGCCAAACAGCAGTTCAAAGTACCCGGCCTTCTTGGTGTGTCTTGGAGGGGCACCGGAAAGTGCCCCAACAGGGGACTCCGTCATCCTCCTGGGGGACTTCGATGCCCACGTGGCAATGACAGTTGCTCCTGGAGGGGCGTGATTGGTAGGAATGGCCTCCCTGACCTGAACCCAAGCGTTGTTTTGTTGTTGGACTTCTGTGTCATAGTTTGTTCACAACAAACACCATGTTCGAACACAAAGGTGTCCATCAATACACCTGGCATCAGGACACTCTAGGCAGGACATCGATGATTGACTTTGTAGTCATTTCAGGCGATCTCCGGCCGTGTGTTTTGGACACTCTGGTAAAGAGAGGGGCAGAGCTAATCACTGATCACTACCTGGTGGTGAGTTGGATTTGCTGGCGGGGAAGGAGGCAGGCAAGACTTGGCAGACCTAAATGTACTGTGAGGGTCTGCTGGGAACGTCTGGCTGAACCCTCTGCCAGTGAGGTCTTTAACTCCCACATCTGGGAAAACTTCGAGCAGGTACCAAGGGAGGTTGGTGATATTGAGTCCGAGTGGGCCATGTTCTCCACCTCTATTGTCTCTGCTGCTTTGTGGAGCTGCAGCCGCAAGGTCTCTGGTGCCTGTCGTGGCGGCAACCCCTGAACCCGGTGGTGGACACCGGAAGTAAGGGAAGAAGGAGTCCTATCAGAACTGGCTGGCTTGTAGGACTCAAGAGGCCGCTGACAGGTATCGGCAGTCTAGGCGAGCTGCGGCCCGGTCTGTTTTGAAGACAAAAACTCGGTCCTGGGAGGAGTTTGGTGAGGCCATGGAGAAGGACTATCGGTTGGCCTCAAAGAGATTCTGGCAAACCATCCGGGACCTCAGGAGGGGAAAGCAGTTTTCTGCAGGCACCGTTTTCAGTGCAGGCGGGAATCTGTTGACCCCAACTGGGGACATTGTCGGGCGGTGGAAGGAATACTTTTAGGATCTCAACAAACCCTGCTGACACGCCTTCCGTTGAGGAAGCGGAGGCTGAGGACACTGGGGTGGAACTGTCCATCACCCAAGCTGAGGTCACTGAGGTAGTCAAAGAGCTCCTCGGTGGCAAGGCTCCGGAGGTGGATGAGGTTCGCCTTGAGTACCTCAAGTCTCTCCATGTTGTGGGAGTGTCTTGGTTGACACGCTTCTGCACCGTTGCGTGGCAGACAGGAACCGTACCACTGGACTGGCAGACTGGGGTGGTGGTTCCGATTTTCATGAAGGGGGACCGGAGGGTGTGTTCCAACTACCGGGGAATCACACTCCTCAGCCTTCCTGGGAAAGTCTATGCCAGGGTACTGGACAGGAGAGTCTGTCCAGGCTCTACACCCTCTCCAGGGTACTGGAGGGTTCGTTTGAGTTCGCTCATCCAGTCCATATGTGTTTTGTGGATTTGGAGAAGGCGTTCGACCGCGTTCCCCGTGGTGTTCTATGGAGGGTGCTCGGGGAGTATGGGGTTCGGGGAGCCTTACTGAGGGCTGTTCAGTTTCCGGTGCGTGTTGGAGTCTGGCAGGACTGCCTTTTATCACCTGTTCTGTTCATAGTTTTTATGGACAGAATTTCTAGGCGCAGCCAGGGGCCGGAGGGGATCTGGTTTTGGGACCACATGATTTAATCTCTGCTCTTTGCTGAGGATGTTGTTCTGTTGGCTTCGAGCCAGTACCTCCAGCATGTATTGGAGCGGTTTGCAGCTGAGTGTGAAGCGACTGGGATGAGGGTCAGCACCGCTAAGTCTGAGGCCATGGTTCTCGACCGGAGAAAGGTAGTTTGCCCTCTCTTGGTGGGTGAAGTGCTTCTGCCTCAGGTGGAGAAAAGATCGGAGCATGAGATCGACAGGCGGATTGGAGCGACGTCTGCCATTTTGCGGCTGTACCTGTCCGTTGTGGTGAAAAGAGAGCTGAGCCAGAAAGCAAAGCTCTCGATTTCCCGGTCGATCTTTGTTCCTGTACTCACCTATGGTCATGAGCTCTGGATCGTGACTGAAAGAAAGAGATCCCGACTACAAGCGGCTGAAATGAGTTTTCTCCGGAGAGTGGCTGGGCGCTCCCTTAGAGATAGGGTGAGGAGCTCAGTCACCCGGAGAGAGCTCGGAATAGAGCCGCTTCTCCTCCGCATCGAGAAGAGCCAGCTGAGGTGGCTCGGGCATCTGATCCGGATGCGTCCTGGGCGCCTCCCTGGAGAGGTGTTCCGGGCATGTCCCACTGGACAAGCGTGTAGAAGAAGAACCTGGAAGAACCAGGCTGGAGAGACAAAGTCTGAAAACTCCCCTTCTCCCTCTCCCTTAGCCCTCCCCCTTTATTTGGAGTGGCAGTTGAAGTCAAAGTCGTGTCCAGAATTATTTTTTAAGTTTCACACTCCAAACAGAGGGGTCCAAAGTCCGCTATCGCGAGAGTAAACCGCATCGTGCGAAGAAGCTCTTTTCTTCCCTTTTGTGCGCTGTGAACTGCAGATGTTTACATTTAAATGTAAGTAATGACTTTATGTTGTAGAGTGACCTTCTTAAAGTTATAAAACCGCTGTTGTTTTGGATATTAAACCGCTGGAAGTGCCGCGCTAATGCTAGCAGACTGGCGATGTTGATGACGTAATTGAGCGGAAGTCACGTCCGAAATAT
The DNA here is from genome assembly GCF_002922805.2 of Oryzias melastigma. Lineage (NCBI taxonomy): Eukaryota > Metazoa > Chordata > Actinopteri > Beloniformes > Adrianichthyidae > Oryzias > Oryzias melastigma. The sequence continues at coordinate 21,663,292 of NC_050531.1, read as the reverse complement.
TAGACACTATTTTTTTCATCACCCTCCGTCTGGACCAAGCACGGAGGGATAAACGAAGTGGGAGGGCTAAGGGAGAGGGACATTGGAGTATTCGGATTGGGCCTGCGTCTCTCGGCTAGCCTGGGAACGCCTCGGGGTTCCCCAAAGGAGCTGGAGGAAGTGGCCGGGGAGAGGGAAGTATGGGCATCTTTGCTTAGACTGCTGCCCCCGCGACCCGGTCCCGGATAAGTGGAAGAAGATAGATGAATGGATGTATTTGAAATGTATTCTATATGCTTGAGAAATTAACTTTTTTTTTTTTTTAATTAAATGTTCTCGCAACGTGGATCTTTCTTTTTCATTTCATTAATATGTTTTTATGTTCATTAATATATATTTTGATTTGAATCTGTTTTCTGATTTTTCATCTTTTATGTTTGTAGCATTTTATTTCATTTCTTTGTATTTATTTTATCTCCACTGTTTCTTTACTCTGTTCTGATGTTCATGAAAAATAAATGACAGTTTGATTTTGATTCATTACATTCTATCATTGTTACTTTTTGTTTATAAAGTTTTTATTTATTATTTAATGGTTGTGTTTGAGTTTTATTAAACTTTGTGTTGTAGATGTTTAAGTGCGTAAAAGTTTTAAATAAAGTTTGATGGATTGATGAGTTAATCTGCAAAATAGATAAATAGAGAAGTTTTAAAAAAATATATGATCTAACAAATCAAGTTTTCAAAAGTAAAGTCATCTTAGTTTTGTAAAATGTGTCTAAAGGTTTATTTGATGAGATCTCAAACATTGTTCCTGCTAAGAAGCTTCATGAATGTTTCAGATTTAGAATGTTTGACCTGCAGAAATCCTGTAGTTCAGAGGAAGCTCTGCTGAGGCTGCTGACAGTTATCAAAGCCTCTAAAAAAGCTTTGGAGGAGGATTTATCAACCATTACAAACAAGTTAATATGGATTCTAAAACAGATGCAATAATAATGATTTCCTTTTTCATCTTTTTTAGGCTGTGGGATTGTAAACTCTCCACAGGAAGCTGTGAAGCTCTGTCCTCCGTCCTCAAATCTCCATCATGTCTGAAAGAGTTGAACCTGAGTAGGAACAACCTGCAAGATTCAGGAGTGAAGCTGTTGTCTGAGGGGCTGCAGAGTCCAGACTGTAAACTGGAGTCTCTTAAGTAAGGAAACAGAAAACTTCAGTTGTGTTTGTGAGTGTTGTTGGTGCTCATGTTCTCCATCACTAGAACTTCATTTCCTGCTTCTTGAGTCTGTGACATCTCTGTGTCTCCATGCTGTGAACTATTCTTTAATCAGCTCTCTAACACAGAGCTGGCAGTACTGTGTGAAGCACGTCGTCTCCAGATTCTTCATCCTTCACTTCCTGCTATGAAGAATGTGGAGTTCTCTTCCTGTTCAAAGGATTTAGCAGTTGGAAAATGATGTCCACACATGGAAAGAAGTGACAGGAAGAAAACTCCATCAATGTGGAGCTTTCAGTCAAGTTGCTGTTTGTTCTTCACATTCTAATTCATCTTTTCTGAATTCATTTCCTGCTTTAACACAAGATCATAGAAAAGACATTCAAACTAAAACTACAGAAACTTCTAGAAAAGCTCAGAGATCTCAGTGCTGACACACTATTTCTACAATTCACTGAAGGACTTTCATTGCTTTAAATTATTGTTTTATTTGTGTTTAAAAGTTGGTCTTCTCTCTAGTATTTTTTTTTGTCTGCAGAGCTTCAGGTTCACTTGTTTTATACACAAAGCCAGTTTTTAAAATAAAAAGTTTGTAGTTGTTTTTTTTAACAGTTTGTACTTTACTGCAGAAATTGGGTCTTAATTAAAAAAGTAAAAATCTGAATTCAGTTTTGCAAAAATATTCTCCTAACATTTTAGCAGTATATAAATGAATCTTTTATGCTTCCTCAGTGTTTTAAATCAAGGGACCCCCCAAATTTTTCTTGTTAGGCCCACACAACTGTTTTCTTCTCTCATTGGGGGCCGGAGTCAGAAAAGTGCAACAATTACAGGGTCTGTCTAAACACAACAAATATGTTTTTCCAGAGAGCCACACAATCACATTTTAAGAATCTCTTTCTGTAATCTTCACAGAAAAAATAAAACTAAAACATTCCAAAAATTCAACCAATCAATCAGGAATCCTCTCCTGTCATGGTTAAATGGCGTATACTTGTATAGCGCTTTCTACCCTCCTTCGAGGGCCCAAAGAGCTTCACAGTCACAGAACCATTCACCCATTCACACACACATTCACACACACATTCACACACTGGTGGTGGCTCCACTTCGACACATGGGCGGGCAAGGCGGGAAACGAACCCGCTCACTTCCGATCAGGAGTCAACCGCCCTACCGCTGCACCACGGCCGGTTCTTTTGAGATGTTGGAGTCCTGCAGCTCCTGACACAGGACTCTTCTTAGTGATCTGGATCTTTTGACTCTTTAGGTCGTTGTGTTGTTTATCTAACTTATCAATAGTTATTTCAACTTATGCAGTTAATAACTAATGTAAAAATAGTCTTATATTTATAAGTGTAAAATGTGTCAAAAATGTTATTTTCCTCCCAGGTAAAATGAATAAAATAAATGATTAAAAAAAACATTTACTATTCAACTTTTAAAATGAATCAACACAAAACACAACAACCACAAAGCAAAACACTGATATAATGAGCAAATCAAGGGATAAAAGTTATGAAATTTTGTAATCATGGTAAAAGTTTGAATTTATCAAATATCTCATCTTTGCGAAGTTGATCTGGTTTTCTTCCATCAGTAATGATCTGGTGTTTTCGGTTTCAGAAAGAGGGATAACTCAAACCCGTGAAAGTGGGTAAAACCAAGCCCATTCCAAGAAGCGGGTTAAGCTGAACTCAGAATCAATCACTATGGTAACTGAGTCTGTGAACGAAACCTGGTCGGTAGCAGGTTTTCTTCAGGAAACTTAGAGTTCTCTGCGGTCTCCGCCCCTTTTTAAAGTGAAAGATGTTCAAATATGAGTTCCTCATTAACATTTAGAGAACATTCACATTAGAGACGTCACGTTTTCACCACGCAGAAACCAGAATGACATGTTCATTCATAGAGGATCATGTAGAGAGGAGGCTGATTAATCCAGAGGAAATGTTATTTACGTCGGTAGAGGATTTGGAGGACACGAGTCGACTGACTGCAGTTTCCCAATTCATTTTTATTTCAGCGATATTATAAATAGTGAGTTTTTCCAGGGACTTGCTATTAAAAAATACAGTTTTCTTTTCCTTATTTTAAACCCTTAACAATAGAAATTATTGAATGTCAAACACAGAGAAAGGTTTTAAACTCATCCACCGTCCAGTAATTGCGTCTAACATTCGCAGGTTCAACAAATTTAGAGTTCAAACCGGAACTTAGAGTCACTGGACTCAAAATTCTCAAACTCAGGGTTTCCGGTTCCAGAACAGCTGAAAATGTTTGAATCAATCAACTTGAAGTTGTTAGAACCAGAATCAGGTGTGAGCGTCGCGACCATAAAAAGCCCTGATCAATGGAGCAAAGACAGCACGATTCACCATGGCAACGGGAACAAACACCTGAGTTTTGTACTTCCGGCGGTGGAAATTGATAAGTTCCTTCAAGCATATGCGACTATAGGAGAACATTTTCATCAAGAAAAGCAACACAGCTGCAGCGGTAGAACAGAGAGAAAATATCTGCAGTTATTTGAATCATTTCTAATAATGAATAAATAATGTCAGGAAGGTTATTTTGTCACTTGTTGAGTAAGGAATGGTTTTTGATCTGTTACTAATTTAACCAGTAATCTCCGTAATGAATGACCAGTTTTGGTAACCACCCCCCCCCCCTACACACACGGATATCACTGCACGCTAAAAAAGAAACTGTAGTTGCCTGGCATATGTTAAAAAAAAGCATTTATTTAATTTTAATTCTCAGCACTTAAAAAATATTGGCCGAAATTCTTTTTTTTCAAGCATAAAAATGCTTTCCACAGCAGGGAGTCGAACTCAGACCGCCATAGAGGGAGGCAGCGTTACTGTCAACAGAGCTAATTTTTGTTGCAGCTGGTTGACAGTAGATGAGTTGAAAGCCTTTCTCGGTGTTTGACATTCAATCATTTCTATTGTTAAGGGTTTAAAATAAGGAAAGGAAAACTGTATTTTTAATAGCAAGTCCCTGGAAAAACTCACTATTTATAATATCTCTCAAATAATAAATGAATCAGGAAACTGCAGTCAGTCGACTCGTGTCCTCCAAATCCTCTACCGACGTAAATAACATTTACTCTGGATTAATCAGCCTCCTCTCTACATGATCCTCTATGAATGAACATGTCATTTTGGTTTCTGCGTGGTGGAAACGTGACGTCTCTAATGAGAATGTTCTCTAAATGTTCATGAGGAACTCATATTTGAACATCTTTCACTTTAAAAAGGGGCGGAGACCTCAGAGAACTCTAACGCCGGAGTCACACAGGACGCGATAGCGCCGCGCAGCGGCGCGGAGTGGAGAGCGCGCCGCTGCGCGGCGCTCTATTGGTCACACCAGACGCGATTTGTTTCCGCGACGGTCGGCAGGCGCTTCTGCTAGAGCTATTGCTTTTTTGCCATCATGATCAATAACCAGGATATCTCCCAGTGTTTCTGCTAAAAGGAGATGGTCTCTGCCCCTGTCGACACAGACCACGCCCCCCAACTCCGCAGTCGGCCCACTTCATTGATCGGCTTGTGCGCGCGTGTGCGTGTCTGTCTGTTCTGTTGTGTGTCTGTGTGCACGCACGCAGGTGTTTCCGTCGGTAAATTAATAAACTAAAAATATTACCAGATGTTTCTTCCCAGAAGAACCACTCCTCTGCCTCTCTCTCGTTCAAACGCAGCCCCGTGTCCCACTCCAGTGTGCCCCCACTGCCCCGTCTGCCCTGCTTTTTTTCCTCCCAGAACCCTGCAGCCCAGCACACCCGCTCCGGAGATCTGTGGTGTCCGGGGTGGGGGCTCTCACGCACGCGTGTCTGTGTGTTTTGATTGTATGCATATTTTCATCTCTACTGTCTGTTTAGACACAAAAACATGATCACATTTGTCAATCGCGGCGTTTTATTGTGAAAAATTGGTTCTATTTTGAAAATAAACCGGATTTTCTCACGTATTTCGATGCAACTTCCTGCCAGTATTGACGCGGAGCGCTCGCGTCGCGCGGAAGAAATAGGCCAGACGCCGAAACGTTGCGCTGCACCGCGAGGACCCTCCGCGCCGCTGCGCGTCGCTCCGCGCTTGGTGTGACCGACGCCATAGGTTAACATGGGCGCCGAATGGAAGCGCACGCCGTTCCGCGCCGCTTTGCGGCGCTATCGCGTCCTGTGTGACTCCGGCGTAAGTTTCCTGAAGAAAACCTGCTACCGACCAGGTTTCGTTCACAGACTCAGTTACCATAGTGATTGATTCTGAGTTCAGCTTAACCCGCTTCTTGGAACAGGCTTGGTTTAACCCACTTTCACGGGTTTGAGTTATCTCTCTTTCTGGAACCGAAAACTCTGAGTTTTACTGAATTTGGAGTTCACGAACTCAGAGTTCCAACAAAACCTGCTTCTTGAAACAGACCCCTGGTGTGTTCTGTCTCTCCCTCATGTGAAGAAACAGTAACGAGCTTTACAAGTGTGCAGCTCCCCACGTGCGCGCTCGCAGTTTGTCCACAGCTCTTTGATGATCTCTCTGTGCAAATGGTATTGATCTTACATGTGCGACCTAAAGAGAAAAAACAACAAAAGATGATTTGTGACACTACTAGATAAATTAAAATGGAAAAATGTGCAGCTCTACTGTCCTGAACTTATAGTGAAACAAGCAGAAAGTGAAACGGGAGGGAAAAGGGAGCGAAAGGGAGAGTTGCGCTGAGAAGATAAAACCTGTGAATGACAATTACAGATGCAGAGATGGGCCAGATCCGGCCCGTGGGCCGTAGTCTGGGGACCCCTGCTTTAGAGAATATTACAGTGCAAAAGAGAAAAATATGCTCAAAATATAAACAATTTATTTGATCAATTAACCATAGCATCTATTACTAATGAAAAAAGAGGCTTTAAACTTGGAATTCAGTAAGTAAAAGTTGATGTTCTCTCTAGTAGAGTGTTTTTCTTCTGATCTTCAGGTTCACTTGTTTTATACATAAAGCAGTTTTATTTATTTATTTGAAAGAAACAACTTTTGTAATTTTTTGAAATTTTCCAGATTTGGGAGCTTCAGACCTTACTGAAAAAAAGTAAGATAAATGTTTTATTTCACTTTTGCAACAAAAATATTTTTTATAGAAAGTTTTCCAGCATAAATTAATCTCAGGGTGTATTCTAACTGGAAAATTCATTTGGTTTTGTCCGAGTTCACTAACTTGTTTCGACCTTGTGGCGACCTCGAATGGGATAAGCAGAAAGGTGAAGAAGAAAATGAAGAAGAAGATCATTTAAGTAATTCTGTTTACGTAAACAGATGTGACATGAAGCAAAAATACAAAACAGACAAAAACAATTTATACAGAGCTGTGGTGGCAGTTTTGATCCTCTAATAGTCATGATTTTATCTATTTGCTAAATGAACTCAGAGTTGACATTTGTCTTATTGTTGTTGGAACTGAGTTCTAAGTGTGAGATTATCTGTAGGAGAACACAGTCTGAATAAAAGCGTTTTTTTCCTGAGGGGAACAGTACAGTTCTGACTGGATGAAGAACTCCTTATTCTAACCTGATTCTTTTTTCAGGTTATACAGCTGCAGCTTGTCAAAGGTCAGCTGTGAGGTTCTGGCTGCAGCTTTGAAGTCCAACCCGTCCCATCTAAAGGAACTTGATCTGAGGCGTAACAACTTGAAAGACTCAGATGTGGAGCAGCTGTCTGACCTGAAGAAGAGACCAGACTGCAGCCTGGAGACTCTGAGGTCAGTGGATTATTGAGTCTGAGTTTATTCAATGTTTCAAGCATGCATGGTCAATTACAACATAATTAGTTCAACATAGGAGCATCACATAAAGAAATAACCAAAAGTCACAATCAGATTCAGAGAGTATACATCCTGTTAGGTTCAAACAACCTGAAACATTTATCTGAAAGGAAGACAAGAGAGGGGTCAGTTCTTAAATCAGATTTTACTTGCACAAGGAGAACAGACAGAGAATGTTCAAACCAGTCTCCACCCGCTGTGAAGATCTTGGTTCAGGGTTTCCATATTTATAACCTTTCAGGGGCGGTCTTATTTTATTTACATTTGCTGCTCTCAAGGTGTGGAAGGAAAAACAGCCTCAAACTGGTTCTACTATCATTAATGTCTTAGTTCAATGCAATAGGTCGGCGTCAGCATCTTTGAGTATCTGTAATGTGTCAGCCTCCAGACAGCCTTCAGCCTGGGATGACTGCAACCTTCCAGATAACAGCTGAGCACGACCTCAAATGAGCAGAAAGAGAAAAGAGGTTAAAATCATACAAAGCAAATATGAGATAAATGTATGTACAACCCTATCACATCCCTGTACCTCTTTGATATTCTTATTTTCCATTATATAAACTGAACAGTCAATGCTCGTAAAGAAGCTAATTTATTTAATCCCTTCCACTCTAATAATCTACATAATTGCTCAAACCTAGCTACTATCGGGCGCGGGCAGTGGCTGTCGGGCCTCTTCCCTCTGAGCTTTCTTTAAACTTTCAATGAAAAAGATTTTCTCAAAAATATACAAACTGTTATGCAACCTAGATAATAACCTTTCAATTCCAATAACCAAATGGGATGCAGACCTGAGTAGCAGCACAGATCAAAGCTTTTGGACAGAAATGTGTCTAAACACCTTTAAACTGACTGACCCCACACTTACACCGCCAGCGTCACGGCTCCGTTGCGTGCGCCGTAGTCTTTTCGTAACATTTAAAGTGCGAGAGAAACTTCCACTGCAGGCGTTCACGTCCTGTGTCTGCGGACTGACCTCTGCGTCGCTGTGAATCCGTTTCGTTTGGTTCCAATTTTGACGGACGCCGCAGCTGACCGTCATCACTTTCTGTGAAGTTGGGACTATTCACGACTTAAACCGGAAACAATGCGAGCGAATTTAAAGTGCATCCGGTATATTTTCAAAATAAAACAAACTTTCCGCTGAACTCGCCAGTTTTAGCATGTCGTAAATATTTCGTAGTTTTCAGGTTACTCAAAGTGTGTTGCAGCACAGCGTTGTCACTCATAACCACGGACAACGAGAAGCTGATCATAGAGATCCAGCACTACTCTGTCTGGGTTGAGCTTTCACAGGCTGTGGCTGGAGCAGCAGCCAGTGTAAGCCTTCGGCTGTAGCTAGTCCACTCCCGCGACGCAACGCAATGCTAATGCTAATGCTAGCGCTAGCTGTTTTTAGGCAAATTGGCCAAAATAAATTTGCTGTTGTTTTGACAGTCTATGAAACACTTATACTGCACAATTTTTTCTTAAGCTTCTGATTGCTACATGTTATCATACTGTTCCTGTGTCATCACAAGTGTTTTTTGTAAACATGCTAGCTAGGTCATATGTGTATTCATCATGAAGTGACTGGGCTTTGTCTTCCTTTAATACTGACAGTTTGAAAAATGTCGTAGTAATTAGTTAAAATAAGAAATCATACATTTGCGTTTCTTTAGACAGTTAAAAGTTGGAAATTTTATGGCTAAAATAAGGGTGATCATACAAAAAATAAAGATCTAAACATATTTTTTTACTGGAAAAATTATTACATTATTTTTAAAAGCGATACTTTTTCATATGAAATCATGCAGAACAAGTGTTCTCTCTCTGACTTTACGCGAAACTACGGAAGCCCAGGAGAGCAGATAGCTGGGGGGGTCTCGATTTTCCTAAATGTAAAAAATTAAAATTATTCAATGACATCGGTATATCGCCCAGGTTTACAAGAATGTAACAAACCCTTTCTATGCTTATCCCTTTACAGGTAGGCTGGTGCTAAAGATGACATTATCGCTGGAGGAGAATGCATCATTAAAGGGCTGTGCATCAACCTGGACGAGGACCGGGCCGGTTTTAGCTCGCAGCTCGGAGGTTGGAGACCCGCCTGTGATCTAGTGAGAGCAGCCGGTGAGTTAGAGGGCGGGACACCCGCGCGCGGTATGGAAAGGCACGTATGAGAAAATCCGCAATTAATGTGTCAAAAAAATTGTCGGCGTCAAGCACATGTCAGATTAATGCGTTTTTAACGCGACAAATCTGACAGCCCTACTAAAAACACAAGAACAACCCAATAAAAAACATTTTCTTCCCCATGGAGTCCAGACAGTGGTTTAACCCTCTTGGAAGGTTTTTGGGTTCGGCACCATCTTTTGACCACATCAGGAAGATTCAGATGCACATGAAAAACTCCAAACTACAAATGAATATCAACTAATAACCACAAATAAAGTCAAAGTAAAACCAAGTGGAAGTGAACCCGACACCTTAAGGTGAATCCTGTGTGGATGTGACTGCAGCCGTCACACATGACCACACCCCTCCACACCTGCTGACTGTCAGGGAAGAAAGCTCACAATTCATTACAAGAAAAGTATGTTTACAAAAATGAAATAAAGTTTTTCTATTTTTAGAAAGAAAATCAAACCAAAAAAGAAATAAATCAAACCCAAAACTTCTCTAAAAAGGTCTAGTTGTGTTGCTAAAGATGAAGAGCGTCCTCCTCCTCCCATTCTACAAAGACATTCCGCTGAAGCAGCAGAACAGAACCCAGAAGAGTAACTAAAAACATCAAAATATTTCAGTTCTATCAACTGTAATTAAAGTAAAGATTGAACATTTCTGAGAAGAACGATTTGATATTTCTATGATTTTCTGACATCCAATTATTGAAGCCGAAGCTTCAGGAAATCCAGCAAACAGGAACAAACTTAAAGATCTTTCGGGAAACTTCTTGAAGATTCTCTGGATTATCAGGATGTTTCTTGGATCAGGGATGCAGGAAGTGAAGCTCCTGTTTCTCTGAAGCTCACAGCTGATGAAGACGTGGATGAAGGTCTCCTTTCTCTCTCCAGAAACACGGTCCAATCACAGCACTCATCCTCCTCTCTGCTCACCATGAGTGATAGTTTGGTGAAGATTATGAATAACTGCAGAGAAAAAACAGAAGAGAGGAGAAGTGATTGTAGAAGCTGCTTCCATCAGCAGAGCAGCTTCCTGGAAGCTCTTAGGTTGAAGAGCAGAACTTCAGATGTTAAATCTGAGCTGGATTTGTGTTTGTCCTGTGAATCTTTTAGGTTTCTGATCAAACCTTCAGCTTTTCTACAGAAACATTCTGGAGTCCTTTCATCAAACCTGAAGCTGAGATTCATGATCAAATGTCTCTGCTGCTTCACTAAGAACATGCTGTCCTCCTTCCACTGTTGCTGGGCTCCCACAACAACATCAGACAGATGCTCTTCATCCTCCTCTTCTTCATCTGACCTCAGCGCTCTAGCTTTGACATGCTGCCTTTACTAATGCTGTGTTTCTTTACGTGTTCTGCAGATTCTGACCCGTCATGTCAGGACTGTGACCTTCACAGATCTCTGAACACATGAACACATGCAGGTCAGAGAGAACCAGACCCTGAAATCATGAGTCTAGCTCATGTGGAACCAAACGAAGACAACTACACTCAACAAAAATATAAATATAACACTTTTGGTTTTGCTCCCATTTTTTGTGAGATGGACTTAAAGATCTAAAATTCATTCCAGATACACACTATTACCATTTCTCTGAAACATTGTTCACAAATCTGTCTAAATACGTGATACTGAGCACTTCTGCTTTGCTGAGATAATCCATCCCACCTCACAGGTGTGCCACATCAAGATCCTGATCTGACATCATGATTAGTGCACAGGTGTGCCTTAGACTGCCCAGAATAAAAGGCCACCCTGAAATGTGCAGTTTCTTTGCTTTATTGGGGGTCTGGGGACCCAGAACCAGTCAGTATCTGGTGTGACCACCATTTGCCTCATGCAGTGCAACACATCTTCTTTGCATAGAGTTTATCAGATTGTTAATTGTGGCCGGTGGAATGTTGGTCCACTCCTCTTCAATGGCTGTGCGAAGTTGCTGGATATTAGTGGGAACTGGTACACGCTGTCGTATACGCCTGTCACGCACATCCCAAACATGCTCAATGGGTGACATGTCCGGTGAGTATGCTGGCCATCCAAGAACTGGGACATTTTCAGCTACCAAAAGTTGCGTACAAATCCCCACAACATGGGGCTGTGCATTATCTTGCTGAAACATGAGGTGATGTTCATGGATGTATGCACAACAATGGGCCTCAGGATCTCATCACAGTATCTCTGTGCATTCAAAATGCCATCAATAAAATGCACCTGTGTTCTTCGTCCATGACAGATGCCTGCCCATACCATAACCCCAGCACCACTATGGGCCACTCCATCCACAACATTGACATCAGCAAAGCGCTCACCCACACAACACCACGCACACTGTCTGCCATCTGCCCTGAACAATGTAAACTCAGATTCATCCGTGAAGAGAACACATCTCCAATGTGCCAGACGTCATCGAATGTGAGCATTTGCACACTCAAGTCTGTTACGACGACGATCTGGAGTCAGGTTAAGACCCCGATCGGGACGACGGGCATGCAGTTGAGCTTCCCTGAGACGTTTCTGACAGTTTGTGCAGAAATTGTTTGGCTATGCAAACCAATTGTTTCAGCAGCTGTCTGAGTGGCTGGTCTCAGACCATCTTGGAGGTGAACCTGCTGGATGTGGAGGTCCTGGGCCGGTTGGATGTACTGCCATATTCTCTGAAACGCCTTTGGAGATGGCTTATAGTGGATGAATGAATATTGAATGCTCAAGCAACAGATCTGGTTGACAGTCCTGCTGTCAGCATGCCAATTGCACACTCCCTCAATGCTTGTGACATCTGTGGCATTTTGCTGGGAGACAAAACTGCACATTTTAGGGTGGCTTTTATTCTGGGCAGTCTAAGGCACACCTGTGCACTAATCATGATGTCAGATCAGGATTTTGATGCGGCACACCTGTGAGATGGGATCGATTATCTCAGCAAAGTGCTCACTATCACGTATTTAGACAGATTTGTGAACAATGTTTGAGAGAAATGGTAATAGTGTGTATCTGGAATGAATTTTAGATCTTTAAGTCCATCTCACGAAAAATGGGAGCAAAAACAAAAGTGTTATATTTTTATTTTTGTTGAGTGTATTTACTGGAGATGTTTCATTTTGACCATGTTTTCCATAGAAACGTACAGGATCCCTCATTTTTAAAACATTCATCTTCACATCAATAAATCAATCCACTGACCACAGATTCTTCAGGCTGCAGTCTGGACTCTTCTGCAGGTCAGACAGCTGCTTCACATCTGAGTCTTTCAAGCCGTTATTCCACAGATCAAGTCCTTTCAGATGGGATGGGTTGGACTTCAAAGCTGCAGCCAGAACCTCACAGCTGATCTTTGACAAGCTGCAGGTTGATAACCTGAAGAAATAATCAGGTTAGAATGAGTTCTTCATCGAGCCAAAGCTTCTAGCCCAAAAGTTCAGCTTCTCTTTACTGAAATTACTTCAACTCTGTGAACATCTGAACTGAAATGATCTTTGAGGAGTTTCAAACTAACTGACTGAAGTTAAAAACCAGATCAGAACATTTTATTGCAGAGGCTGTCCATCAGAGGACAATACAATGACACACAAAAACTCACACCTAAGAACAATTTAGAGTGATCAATTAACTTATGAATAATGTTTTTGGAGTGTGGGAGGAATCTGGAGTGTCAGCAGAAAACCAACATGAGAGAACCCTGCTGGGATTTGAACTACACACTTCTCACTGTGAAGCCAAATTGCTAACCACTACATCACTGGTGGTGTATTAGGTCAAGGCTGCAGATATTCAATTTAAGATTCAACATACTTAATCCCATGAGAAGGGAAATTCATTGTTTTTTCAATACAACCCAGAACAAAACAAACAGAGAGGTACACATAGACAGTTCAAGGTTCACTGCGGAAGCAGCCAACTGAACAGCACCTCTTATTAGCATGGGAATAGAAGGCCACAAGAGGGGGGTCTAGGGCATAGGTGGCCAAAAAGGTCATACCTTAACACTGCATACAAGGTTTGGATACAAGCAAAAAACCATTACACAGAAGCACAATACATACGAAGATTGCAATACATGACGTATGATGAGTAAGGCACGGCAAGGCACGTTTATTTGTATAGCACCTTTCATGTACAGAGACAATTCAAAGTGCTTTAGTCCATTAGCTGCTTCCAAGAGCACACATCTAGACTACACTTGTAGTTGTCGGGGAGTCTGATTAGATAAAATTCTTTCTGGCACCAGCAGATTATTTTGTCCTGCTTGCTGAGTCCATTCACTAGTCTTGCAAAGTCTTTGAGGCGAATTTCAAAATGGGCCAGAAAGTGAGCAATTTAGACCATTCTCCCTTCTGTTCGGGCAAAGAGTTTCTCCAAGTTGACATCCATCTTCCGCACAAGTTCAAGGGTTGAAAGCACTCTGCTCAGTTAGGCATGAGTAACATAGTGGTTCTGATCCGCTTGTGAAAGTCCGCCCCTGAACCTCCCACTGAGATCAGATAGCTCGCCTCTCACCGTCTTCACCTCGCTTCTCACGAGCCTCACCTCAGAGACCGCCCGATAGATCAGAAATCCTCTGATCCCAATTGCGAGGAATCCAAACATCAGGAGCACAAATAGACAACTTCAACATCTTCCACAGACAGCTGGGCCAGACACATCAGCCTCCACTTGTCCCATGGATCGTTGGTGTATCCAGCCGCATGGGTTCCGTCTGGGCAGGAGGGGTCCGCTTTCCCATTCCTTAGTGCGGAATAGATTTTGTCGATTGCATTAAAAGACCAGTGGATGAGATCCATTTTCAGACTTCAAAAGGCAGAAGAGTCGTCGAGAGCAAAAACAGCAGCTCACAGGGAAATCAAACAGAAGCCTTGGGAGCAACACAGGAGGGGAGGAGAGGGAAAAAGTTTGTCTGTCCTCGCCAAGAGACAGTCTCTTCACCTTGAAGTTTCTTGGTGTTTTTTTTTTGTTGTATTATTTAGTGTCCTCACTGCCTTGTTAAGGGGGATACTGAGTTCTCATTGAGCAATACATATCTATTTTGTTAACTCTAATGAACCAATAAAAATATTTAATATGTTGTCCATATCTTCATGGGGTTCTGTATTAGTTTGTATTCTCTGTGTTAGAGAGCTGATTAAAGAATCGTTCACAGCATGGAGACACAGAGATGTCACAGACTCAAGAAGCAGGAAATGAAGTTCTAGTGATGGAGAACATGAGCACCAACAACACTCACAAACACAACTGAAGTTTTCTGTTTCCTTACCCAAGAGTCTCCAGTTTACAGTCTGGACTCTGCAGCCCCTCAGACAACAGCTTCACTCCTGAGTCCTGCAGGTCGTTCTCACTCAGGTTTAACTCTTTCAGATGACACGATAGAGATTTGAGGACGGAGGAAAGAACTTCACAGCTTCCTGCGGAAAGTTTACATCCCCACAGTCTAAAAAAAGATTAAAAAAAAATAATAATAATAAAAATAATGGTTTATTTTCCGTGCCATTTTACAAGCGAACTCACATAAGCCTGTTTTTCGTCCTGAACAATTGGAACAAAATAAAGAGAAAAACGTTCATAATCTGTTCCTTTCGCATCAGCACAAATACAATCTACAAACTGAAAGAGTGATGAAGCTTCTAAGCAAGAACAATGTCAGACATGTCATCGAATAACCATTTAAATATGTAAAAAAAAAACTTACTTTATTTTTGGGAAACCTTTTTTGTCAGATCATATATTGTTTTAACTGTCCTATTTATCAATCTTGCAGTGCAGCCCATTAATCCATTAATTAAACTTTATCTAAAAATTTTCCCGTAAATATTGCCAACACAAAGTGCATTAAAATTCAAACAAAATAATAAATACTATTTAAAAAATCTCAATTCCAAAAATACAAACTGAAAATGCAAACAATGATGGAATAAATGAATTGAAACCATAACAACCTTACAACTTTGTCAAGATTACATAATGAAAAACAGTGGAGATAAAAAAGAAATACATATAAAAGGAAATGAAAATGCTGCAAAGATTAAAAAAAAATCAGTCAAAGCAAAGATTCCCAGACTTCCCTTGCCCTGCCCACTTCCACCAGCTCCTCTGTGGGGACACCCGAGGCGTTCCCGGGCCAGCTGAGAGACATAGTCTCTCCAGCGTGTCCTGGGTCTTCCCCAGGGCATCCACACAGTGGAACATGCTTGGAACTCCCCCCCAGGAATGTCTCCCGGAGGCATCTGGACCAGATGCTGACCACTTTAACTGGCGCCAGTTGATATTAGAGGAGAAGCGGCTCTACTCCCAGCTCTCTCTGGGTCACCTAGCTTCTTACCCTTTCTCTAGAGCAGGGATCACCAACACGTCGCCCGCGGGCGACAGGTCGCCCGCGAGCACCACATCAGTCGCCCGCAGGCTTCTTCTAAAAATAGCACAACTCACTTGTGGGCAGCTCGAAATTTTTATTTTATTGTGATGCAATTTTTTAATATCACACCTGCCTTTCTAAAGAATTAAAATTTTAACCAAGTTGTAGATATATTGTAACGACCTAGCTGGTACACCGCTTGTGCCAGGCACCCCATAGCCCGAGTCCCTCTTTAACTGACTGGGTGGAAAGACGTCCGTGCCTCAACCAGGGCACAACCCCGAACTGTCTCAGACAGATGAAGACGGAGGAGCAGAGTAAGTACTTTGACTGCCAGCGTATTTGCCAATTTAATTTGAACCTATTTGAACAGCCAAACAGTATGAACGTCACTTCTGCTCACAGCTCCCTCACTTATGGTGAGCAATGTAACACACCCAAGATTTCCCACTTCCCATGAGTCTTAGGAGCTGAAGGCGGGGCTAACCCCCAGGGTCGCCACACTATGTTCATTATTTCTGGAGCCAAAAACGGCCTGTCCCACTATTTTTCTTTTTTTAAAATCGTTTTCTCCTTAACGAGATAATCAATAGTCGCATTTCCATTAATTCTGAAATTTCGCAAATTGGAATTTGGATAATAAATTATCCAAATGGAAACACCACAGTTTCGAAAAAACTGGCATTTTTTGAAAAAAGAAATTGCGCTTACAGGAGGAAATAGACATTTTTCGCAAAGCAGAAACACTTTTTTCGAAATAAATGCGCTTCTCGGTATGAAGTGTCTGATCTGAGCGCTGCACAGCCGACGCACCGAAAACTCCTGGAGCGTCAAAGCGCTTTATAAAATGCGGGTCATACAGAATCGCGCAGCAGCTCCTCCTCTTTTCCTCATCGCTTCAAATTTGCACTTTTGCAGCTTGGAGCCTGAAGTCTCGTGAGCGCGAGCGCCGTGAGAGAAACTTGAATTTATGCTGTGGTGTTTTCAAACAGAAAAAAAGGTAAAATGAGCTTATTTGCTGCTTTTTCCTTTAACCGCCCAACAGACTCCTCTCTCTTCTGTGTCGAGCTGCGCTGCACGCGCGCTCCAGACAGAGCTGTGACGTCACACATGCTCCCTTTTAGTGAATGAAAAAACAATACTGTTGTCATTCATCGCCGTGTTTTTAATGACTTATCGTGTGAGTTGGTTGATTTATCGCAAAATTATGATTTAATGGAAACAGTGTCATTTCCAAGCGTTTTTTTTTAAATTCCAAGGATTTCCATAAATCCCTTTCCCACATGGAGACACAGAGAATATTTGATAATTAGTTATCTTTAATGGAAACACAGATTACAAAAAAAAAAAAAAAGTTATTGCGCGTGGAGGAGCTGGTGTTGGGGGCGTATGAAATGGATGGATATTTTTCGCAGAACTGTAATGGAAATTGACTTCTTTCGTATTAAATGCGCTTCTGAAGTGTCTGTCTGAGTACAGCACAGCGGGCGCCATGAGAGATCCCACAGCGTCACAGCTGATCGTGCATCTCCTCTGTAAAATCAATAACCAAGATTTCCTCATCGCTTCATCTGTAGCTGACCTTCTGCAGCCTGAATACTTGTCTGGACCTTCTTTTACATTCCACTGAACAGACTTCTGACTTGCATCTGAGACTGTCAGTGGACTCGCTGCGCGACCCAGCGCGGCACGCTGATGTGACGTCACTCAAATGCTCCTTTTTAGACGATCAAATAAAAAAAACACATATTGCCGTGTTTATAATGACTTATCGCGTGAGTTGGTTTGTGTTTTATCGCATTATTATGAAACCGTATCATTGCGATACTGTTTTTTCTAAATTCCTAGAATTTGGTTAAAGTTTCATGTGTAATGGAAACAGAACCCAGGGCTGCTGAGTGTTCCTGCATGGTGCGTTCACTGAGCCCCGGATATCCGCAGTAAAATGAAGCAGTTTATCAGAGAAAACATAGGACGTCGGCACTGATCAGGATATAATCGATTGATTAAATAGTGTCGACGTTTTCTCTGAAAAACTGATTTGTTTTGCTGCTGGTTGTTTAAAAATGACAAAGTATAGTGGACTGAGTTGGGCCGAGTGGCTGTTCGCTTATGTCCAGAGGTCAGTGAACGCATCATGCGCAGATTCTTGTCTGCTGTGGGATCTGTCAATCAACCTGTTCCGAGGTTTAAGGAAAATAAAGGGACGGGTACATGAGACTGAATTAAAGCATTTGAGGAGCATATACTAATAATAGTTATAATTAATTAATAATAATTAATTAATAATTAATTAATAAGTTATAATTTTGTTAAAAACATTGCATTTGGTTATTACCTCAAAATGTGACAAGATCTGTTGAGATTAATAAAGTTCTGAATATTAATATCTGTTTCCGAGCTTGTTGTCATTATTGATAATTATGCTAAGAAATCAGTGTCTTCACATAGAGAAGTATCATTATTATTATTAATAATGAATAACTAAAGGCATACTAAGCAAATTTATTATTTCAAACTGGTAGCCCTTCGTATGATTTAGTACCCATGAAGTAGCCCGCAGTTTCAAAAAGGTTGGTGACCCCTGCTCTAGAGTTTTTTAGAGTTTCAAAACACCTTTATTTTAAAAGTGTATCTCTAAAAAATTGGAGTTCACATCAAAAGGGGAGGAGTGGTCAAGGGGGGGGGGGGGAAAAAAACCTCAAACATACAAACCAAGAGCATAAAACAGACAGCACTGGTAATAATACATAAAAAATGAAGAATCAAGAAAGCAGCGCGAGTAACAAATCAAAAATTAAACACCAAACTGCCGCTGGTGACAGAGCACAAAACATTGTTGACCGCCCATATTTGAACAAAATCATCAATCGAGTTCACAAGTCTATAGTATCTATACTCAGTTCCTAAGCGAGCAGCCAACTGTTGCTTTAAAAGAAATAAAGCATTATCAGAACCGGTCCCCTGAATACGGTTTCTCCGTGACCTCCACACCGCCAGCTTCGCTTCAGCCACAAGGAAAGTCACGAGTGTGTGAACAATCTTTTTGCGAGCTACGTATTTGGGGCCGTAAATAAAATATACCAGAGAAATGGATTCCGCTAATCCCCTAACCAGCCCCTCCAAAAAAGAAAGGAGACCTGTCAGTCGTTGACACTCAGCAAACATATGCTGGACAGACTCCCTAACTAAACAAAAAGGACACCCCACCCCTGTGCTAGGATCGAGGTGCGCCAGATACCTGTTTGTGGCTATGATCCCATGTACAATCCACCTTTTCTCTAAGGGAGCACCCAGCCACCATAGGAAGGTCATTTCAACCACTTGTAGTCGGGATCTCGTTTTTTCCATCATGACCCATACATCATGACCATAAGTGAGTAATGGGAACAAAGATCAACCTGTAAATTGAGAGCTTTGCTTTCTGGCTCAGCTCTCTCTTCCCCACAACAGACCGGTTTCAACTTCATAAAAACAGCTGCCACACCAATCCATCTTTCAATCTCAAACTACGATCTTTTCTCACCCATTAACAAGACCCCAATACTCTTGCACTCCTCTACCTGGGGCAGGAGCACTCCATCCACTCAGAGAGGGCAAACCCTTTCCCGGTCAAGAATCATGGCTTTGCAGTGCTGACCCTCATCCCAGCCAGGTCACACTTGGCTTCAAACTGCCCTAATGTATCCAGGAGGTCCTGGCTTGATGAAGCCACCAGGACAAGATTATCTGCAAAGAGCAGATGATCTTGTCCTGTTGGACCCCTCCAAACCCCGTACTCCCAAAACAGTAAACAAACGTTTTCTCCAAATTAAACAACCCTATATGGATTGGAGGATTAAACTCCTACAAAACCTCCAGCACCCTAAAGAGGATGCAGAACTGGTCCACTGGTCCACTGTTCCATGACCAGGACAGGAACTGCACTGTTGTACCTGGATCTGATGTTTGACAATTGAATGAACTCTCCTCTCCTGTACCCTGACATAGATTTCCCTGGGAGGCTGGGGAGTGTGATTCCCCAGATGCATGGTTCTTGAAAATGACAATCACCACCTCTGTCTGCCAGTCCAGTGATACACTTCCCAACTGCCATGCATCTTGCAGAGGCATGTCAGCCAAGACACTCCCATAGCATCCAGAGACCTAAAGCACATGGGATGGACTTCATCCACTCCCATTTCCTTGCCTACTAGGAGCTCATTAACTAACTTGGTGACTTCAGCTTGGAGGATGGACATGCCCACTAGAAAGTCCTTAGCCTCTGATTCCTTGACAGGAAGCATCTCAGCAGCATTGAGGGGATCCTCGAAGTATTCCTTCCATTAAGTGACAATGTCCCCTGTTAAATTTAACAGCTCCCCACCTGGACTGGAAACTGTGCCCAAAGAAAACTGATTTCCCCTCCTGAGGCGCTGGATGACTTGCCATAATCTGTTCAAGACCAACCAATTGTCCTTCTTGGCCTCACCAAATTTCTCTCAGGACAAAGTTTTGACCTCCTCAAAGGCTTTGACGATAGCTCGCTCAGACTGCAGGTACCTAGCAAATGCCTCTGAAATCCCATGAGTCAACCAGGCTTGGTAGGACTCCTTCTTCAGCTTTTACTTCCGGTGTCCACTACTGGTCGTGAGGATTGCCAGTGTGGCAGGCACCAGAGACCTTGCGACTACAGCTCTGATGCCAACCTGAATGACGTAGCATGATCTTGTCTTCAATTTCTCATAAAAGGGGTTCTGAACCGCTCTGTGTCTGGCTCGTCACCCGAGACCTATCTGCCATAGGAGAACCTTCAAGGGCAAAAGCCCCAGACAGCTTAGCTCCTGGGATCACTCGATCTCCAAATTGTCTTCATTCGAGTTTACCACTCAGGTTTTTTTATACATAAACAACAATTCCTGCCTGCTCCCTTCTCGATACATCCTCCCCAGCTCTGGCACCCTTTTGGATTCTAGATCTACTCTTCCACTCATGAAGTTAACCTTTTCCTGCCATGGTACCTCCACCTTTAACACACATGTGGATTACTGCACTCCACCTGAGGCTCCATATCACAGATTCTGCCTGACCAAAGAAAAAAGACTTTTGTGCCTCTAAGAGCTGATGCTCTGTATTGAATGTGCTGGTCTTCCCTTTTACCCGTCTTGCCCATGGGGTTGGTTGTGTTTCTAGTGCCTGCCCTTTCTTTTCTCCCTCTGCAAAGATGCAGGTGTTTGACTTAAAATTACAAAAATTAAAGAATTCCTGCAGGAGCTCTTCAGGCAATGCCTCCCTCTGATCCTCCTGCTGTGTTCCGGTTTTACTGCAGTACTGCTCCAGGTCATCAGATTTTTCACTCAACCCCCTACTCGTCTATTTGTTTTTCATTTGTTTGCTCCATCTAGAAACTTACAACTACATTCCCAAACACACATGAAACACATCTTCACACTTCTATTTTATTATTTTTATAGGCATTCAAATACTTTGAGTGCTAAAACGGTATTTGTCTTCAACATGCGTCAAACAGTCAAGCAGCCCCCCCTGTTAGAAAACTCATTAAAGAATATTCAGCAACATGGAAACACAGAGAGGAAACAGACTCAAAAAGCAGGAAATTAAGTTCTAGTGATATAGAACATGACCATCAACATCACTCAGAAACACAACAGAAGTTTTGAGTTGGGTCAGCTTCCTCACTTTAGAGTCTCCAATTTACAATCTGGACTGTGGAGCCCCTCAGACAACAGCTTCACTCCTGAATCCTGCAGGTCATTCTCACTCAGGTTTAACTCTTTCAGATGACATGATGGAGATCTGATGACGGAGGCCAGAGCTTCACAGCTTCCTGTGGAGAGTTTACATCTCCAAAGCCTAAAAAAGATAATAAAAAAAAGAACATTACAATTAGTGTATTACATTTGGAATCAAAAGTAACTTGTTTGTAATGGTTGATAAATCCTCCTCCAAAGCTTTTTTAGAGGCTTTGATATCTGTCAGCAGCCTCAGCAGAGCTTCCTCTGAACTACAGGATTTCTGCAGGTCAAACAGTCTAAATCTGAAACATTGATGAAGCTTCTTAGCAGGAACAATGTTTGAGATCTCATCAAATAAACCTTTAGACTCAGTTTACAAAACTAAGATGACTTTACTTTTTTACTGTTTCCTTACTCAAGAGTCTCCAGTTTACAGTCTGGACTCTGCAGCCCCTCAGACAACAGCTTCACGCCTGAATCCTGCGGTCTGTTCTCACCCAGGTCCAAATTACTCAGACGACATGATGGAGATTTAAGGACGGAGGACAGAGCTTCACAGCTTCTTTTAGACAGTCCACATGATCTCAGCCTAAAAACATATCGAAAATAAATAATTATTATTGCATCATTTTTTGAACAAAGTAATGTGTTAATCGTTACTAAATCTACCTACAAAGCTTTCTTAGAAACTTTGATAACTGGCTGCAGCCTCAGCAGAGCTTCCTCTGAACTACCGTATTTCTTCAGGTGAAACTCTTCCAGATCTTTTTCTGATGACATTAGGATGAAGACCAGAGCTGACCACTGAGCAGGAGACAGACGTTCTCTAGAGAGACGTCCTGAACTCAGAGATTCTTGGATCTCATTCACTAGAGAGTGATCATTCAGCTCATTCAGACAGTGGAACAGGTTGATGCTTTGCTCTGTAGGCAGGTTCTCATTGATCTTCTTCTTGATGTACTGGACTGTTTCCTGTTTGTTCTCTGAAATTGTTTTTATTTTTGTCAGCAGGTCTTGTAAATGCTTCTGATTGGTTTCCAGAGAAAGACCCAGGAGGAAGCGGAGGAACATGTCCAGCTGTCCATTTGGACACTTTAAGGCTTTTTCTACAGCACTCTGGTGGAATGTTTTTCTTCTTGCTCTGAGTATTGAAAACTTTGTTTGCTGATCTTCCAGCAGATTGACTCCAGTGTCGGCAAAGGTCAGATGGGCATAA
This sequence comes from Oryzias melastigma, assembly GCF_002922805.2. NCBI lineage: Eukaryota > Metazoa > Chordata > Actinopteri > Beloniformes > Adrianichthyidae > Oryzias > Oryzias melastigma. Next base: position 21,640,830 of record NC_050531.1, on the reverse strand, counting down.
AGAGCTGCTAGAAACTCCTGGACAGTCAGATGAATGAAGCTGTAAACCTTGTTCTCAAACATTTTGCACTTGTCTTCTCTGAAGATCTCATTGAACACTCCTGAGTACAGTGAGATGTCTTTGATGTTAAGGCCACACTCTTCAATGTCTCGGTGGTAGAAGATTAGTTTGTCATTTAGCAGCTGCTCAAAAGCTAATTTTCCCAAAAACTCAATCATTTCCATCTTCTTCTCAGGACTCAGATCTTTGTCTGTTGTAGCTCCTCCATCATTCATCAAATAACTTTTCTTTTCTATGTTTAGCCTCAGGAAGCGCAGGTACAGTTCTGTCAGGTTCTTTGGCAGATCTGTGTTTTTTTCCTTTATCATGACGGTCTCCAGAACTGTAGCGGTGATCCAGCAGAAGACTGGAATGTGGCACATGATGAAGAGGCTGCGAGACGTCTTGATGTGGGAGATGATCATGTTGGCCTGCTCTTCATCTTTGAATCTCTTTTTGAAGTACTCCTCCTTCTGTTGGTCATTGAATCCTCTCACTTCAGTCTTACGGCTGATGAACCTTGAAGGGATCTGATTGGCTGCTGCAGGTCGTGTGGTGATCCAGAGTTGAGCTGAAGGAACCAGATTCCCCATGATGAGGTTTGTTAGCAGCACACCCATGGAAGCAGACACTGTGATGTCACTCAGAGTTTCAGGATTTTCAAAGTTGAAAGGAATTCTGCATTCATCCAGACCATCAAGGATGAACAGAACCTTGAAGTCTTCAAAACTGTAGATTCCTTCGTCTTTGATAAGCGGGAAGAACCGATGAACAAGATCCACAAAGCTGAGCTCTTTGTCTTTCAGCCCATTAATCCGTTTAAATTCCATCCTGAAGATGAAGTGGATGTCTTGGTTGTTCTTGCCTTCAGCCCAGTCCAGAGTGAACTTCTGTGTTAAGATGGTTTTCCCGATGCCGGCCACGCCCACTGTCATCACTAATCTGATTGGTCCTTTTTCTCCAGGTGAGAGTTCAAGTATATTTTTAGGGTTAATGTTTACTTCTGTGTCATCTGTTTCCCCTCGTGCTGCTTCAATCTGTCTGACTTCATGCTGTTTATTGAACTCTTCAATTCTTCCTTGTGTGATGTAGATTTCTGTGAAGATCTGCTCCAGAGGGCTTTCTTTGTTTTCAACTCCATCAGTAACACGGTGCAAGGTCTTTTGTGTGTCAGGCTTGAACGTTTGATGACAGTTATTGATGATCTCTGAGGGAACAAACAATAAAAGGTTTGTTTAATTTTTACTCTGTCAGGCCCAAAATTTAAAACAGCAAAGTATTTTGTACCTGAGGCCCCCTACACACAGGGATACACAAATGTTAATACACAAACAAGAACCCCCCCCACCCCCACACACACACACACACACACATGTCCACATGCTCATCGATATACAAACAAAATACACTCCAGTTGTCAGTCAACCTTCATGTTTTTGAATATCCATCAGTCATTCTTTGACTCACCTGGAATTTCAGGCAGGTCTGTGAGGTATTCATCCACCAGGTCATTCTCAGACATCTCCAGCAGAACTATTTTGGTGACTTTCAGAGTGTGAACACTGTAGGTTTCGAACATCACAGTCACTGTCTCTTCTCTGCTTTTGTCTTCCAGTTTAAAGGGTGGGATTTTTGAGATTTTTTCCAGAAAACTCTCATTTGTCACATGCCATATGACTTTTTTAAAATCTTCATTACCAAGAGAATACAAAATCTCCAGAAGGACATTCGAAGGACTCTTCTTCTTCCTCTTCTCCTCTGTGAACAGCAGAATGGAGAGAAGTCAGTTCGTAAAATCAGCTTCACTGAAATTTCTGGTTAATCTCCTGAGTTAGGAAGAATAGCATTTTTATGGATTTACTATCAGATGAGCTCAATTTTTTAGACACAGATGTATTTTCCTATGACTGATCACTGAGATTAGGTTTGATTAGATTAGATAAATTGATTCAATTAGATTACAATTAGACAACACCATAAATCAAGTATATCTAGTATTTTGTATAAGCACTGTACTTTTTAAGCACAGCAGTCAGTTTTCTTGGAACGTTAACATTAACATTTTTTTTCCCCATTCTTTAGGAATAACCTCTTTTAGGCCCTGGATGCTAGATGGACAGTGATGCTCAACTTGTCACTTCAAAATTCCCCACAGGTGTTCAATTGGACACAGATCAGGAGACATACTTAGCTATCCAGTTACCTTCACCCTGTTCTTCTTTAGAAATTCAACAGTAGCTTTAAGACCCGGTCATACTGGCTTTAACGGCCATATCACGGCTGGAGCATGTAAAAAATGTTATCCTCAGGGTACAAACGCTGTCAGCAGTGGACTGGTAGTGCAACGGCCGAGATGTGGCAGCTGACAGGTACCAGCAGTCTAAGCGAGCTGCGGCCCAGGCTAGTACCCGGCCTTGGTCTCCTGGTGTCAGTATAATATGTATCTGTGTGTCATCTGCATAGCTATGGTAATTAATGTTGTTCTTTATAACCTGGGCCAGTGGGAGCATGTAGATGTTAAATAGAAGTGGTCCCAGGATGGAGCCTTGGGGCACTCCACATGTAATTTCTATTGGCTCAGAAGTGAAGTTACCAATTGACACAAAGTATTTCCTGTTTTCTAAGTAGGATTTGAACCAGTTCAGCACTGGCCCAGTGAGACTCAACCAGTTTTCCCATCGTCTGAGTAGTATTGTGTGGTTGACTGAATGCACTGAGATCCAGTAAAACTAGCACCGACATATTTCCACTGTCTGCATTCAAACGTATGTCATTAGTCACTTTAGTCAAAGCTGTTTCAGTGCTGTGGTTCTGTCTGAAGCCGGACTGGAAGACATCATAGCAGTTTTTTTTTTTTATTAGGAATTAATTTAGTTGATAGAAAACAGCTTTTTCAATGATCTTATTTAAAAATGGCAGGTTTGATATCAGTCTGTAGTTGTTCATTTGTGTTTTGTCTAGACTATCAGTTTTTCTATCAATCTGGAGCAGGACTGGTTTCAGGGTCTTTGAAACTTTTTTGAAAAAGCTTGTGGGTAGAATATCCAGACAGCAGGAGGAGGAGTTCAGTTGACATAGAATGTCCTGCAGTTCTTTACTGTTTATGGGTTCAAACTGAGCCATTGTGTTTATACTGGTTTCAAGTGGATAGGGTTCATATACTGAGCTTGTAGTTGCTGAAACAATTGTTTGTCTAATATTTTTGATTTTGTCCCTGAACAATTTGGCAAAGTCATTTCAGGCTTTGGTGGAGTAAAGTTCTGGTGCCACAGACACAGGGGGTTTTGCAACCTGTCGACTATATTAAATAAGGCCCGAGCATTATGGGAGTTTTTGGTAATAATTTCAGAAGAACAGGACTTCCTTGCATGGTTTAGTTGTAAATTATAAGTGAAGTTTCTCTTTACAGATGTCATAATCTACCTGTAGTTTAGATTTTCGCCATCTGCGTTCAGATTTCCGACATTCTCTTTTTCCATTCTTTACCATAATTGAATTTCTGCAAGGAGATTTTTCCTACCTGAGATCACTTTCACCTTACTGCGAGCAATACTATCCATGATGTTTGACATGTTGGAATGAAAGCTATTAACAAGTTCGTTGACTGAATTCCCTGAGAGGGGAGGAGTCAGAGAGAAAATCTGATTGAACATCTCACTAGTATTTTCAGTTATATACCTTTTTTGTGATCTCCTCCCTCAAAACATTTGTGTGTACTGGAATTGTGCTCTCACAGAAAACACAACAGTGATCAGACAGACCTAAATCACATACAGTCACCTAAGAGATGTCCATACCTTTGGAAATCAATAAATCAAGAATATTTCCTCTGTTGTGTGTGTGCTCTGTCACATGTTGAGTCAACCTGAAACTGTCAAGAGTGTTTATCAGGTCTTTAGTTCCTTTGTTCTGAAGACTTCCATCGTGGATGTTAAAATCTCCAACCAAGATTATACAGTCAAAATCAAGACAAATTCTAGACAGCAGTTCACTAAAATATGGTTTTGAATAAGGCCTTCAGCTGTAGGGCTGCATATTCAAAACATGGAAAGCTTCCAAAAGATATCTTTTTACACAGAAACATTTCATTGAACAAAACTGCCTCTTTGAAAATCCTTTGTTTGCGTTTTGGCCAGATTACATTCCTCCTGTTAGTGATAAGTACAGGAACGGTGTGTGTTTCTAGAACAGGGTCCCAGGTTTTTCTGGAGAACATCACGACTGTTGGTATTTTCACAGCCTGGACCATCAATCAAACATCTGACCGCAGGGACAGGATATGATGTTGTACAGGATAGGGTGGGGCTTTACGTCTTCCCTTCGAACGTTCTGGTGACAGAGTTATGGGGGACAAAAATGGATTGGCCAGAGGGGTAGATCGAAGCCCAATCCCGAGTCGTTCCATCATCTGCTCGGTGAATTTCAGGTGGGGTGAAGAGGGTGAGGGAGAACCATCAGGAGTTTGTTGGTTTGGTGGTGTTTGGGACGGTCCATCCTCCTCGTTTTTCCTTGTGAGGTGTTCGGAGGCAGGTTTCCCGTTTTTTATGTTTTTCTCCTGTGGGGGCAGCTCCATTCCTCGTGTGGATCCAGTCTGTGTCTGGCCTTGACACTCAGATACATTTTATGTTTATCTTGGTGTGACATAGGAAGCAGAAGAGATTGAAGGCGAACAGTTAAACTCCTGACTTGTTTAAACTGAATCCATTATCTTTAAAAAGATGTCTGCATTCCCAGAAAATGTGAAAGGTTTTGATTAAATGAATTCCAGTGTCACCACATGCCACAGAAAGCCACCTGTTCAGTGCCAACAGCCTGCTGAATCTTTAATCCCTCCTCGAATTGTTGGAATGGGACCGCTGATACAGACAGCTGCATTCATGGAGCTCACAGTTCTTATCAGTCCAGTGAAGTCTTGCTTTAAAACTTCAGATTTTTGCTTGGACACATCATTTGACCCTGTGTGTAGTACAATGTTTTGTACTGACGGATACTTTGCCACAGGTGCAGTATTCTCTCCTGCATGTCACTGACCATATCATTTGGAAAGCACAGGACTTTAGTGTTCCTGCTGCAGAACCACTGAACATCTTTTGCAGTGGAATCACCCACAATCAGAGTCTCAGGCCGAGCCTTCAGCTTTCTTTCTGGCCGTTTACCTTCTGATGGGTTACAGGTCCTCCTCGTGCTACTTTCCAGTAGATGGTCGTTGGGTAATCCAGGGTCACCTGACAGTGGAGCAAATCTGTTTTGCAGGGTCACCGCTCCGTTCATGCTTGGCTTCTTTCCTTCTTTCCTCCGGTGTATGGGAGTAGAAGAGGTCCTCTGTCTCGTAGGAAGAGAGGGCCAGTCAGCCTCAGAGGCTTCAGCTCTCCGCGGGGGGTCGGTCCTCCCATGTCCTCCAATTCTCCAGCTGTTAGACTTATTCTTTGGCTTTGCTCCAAGATGGTTCCAGGGTAGATTATCTTTCGATAGTTTATTATTGTCCACAGATGTTGTCTTTCTCTCCGTAGAATCTGTGCCATTTAGCTGCGTGTTAGCTTTGTCTTCTCTGCTGAGATGAGGTAGTGGCAAAGTTCCATTTACCTCCATCTTCACTTCCATGTGGCGAACCTTTGTTTCCAGGGCTGTGATCTTCTCCAGAAGGTCTTGGTAATCCTTTGTGGAAAGGGAAGGCATCTTGTTGCTAGTTAGCCTTGTGTTAGCTGCTGCTCCGTATATCAGGCTTCAGCTGTGTGAAGGCCAAGTACACGTACCGCTCAAAATAAAATGTTTCAAGTGGAATGCAAGAAAAAATCCCTTTGTTTAGAGTAAAAAAAACCAAAAAACTAATCTGACCCGATAGTTTAAAACTATTCAAAAGTTATTGCTGGTGTGATTAAAAAAGAAAAAAAGAAAATAATCAGCAAAAACTAAAATCAGAAGGGGGGGCAAAGCAGCGTGCATCCGCACTCTAGCAAAGCAGGAAGCAAAAAAGGTTCGGACCTGCTGACCTCAACTGGGGACATTGTCAGGTGGTGGAAGTATTCTGCAATAATGTCTTTTATATTAGTTTTAATGTTTTGTAATGTATACATATTTATATATATATATTTTTTTATCAAAATGTATTTTAGGTGATTGTCTTACATTGGTATTTTAATTGTTTATTCTTTTTGATTGATATTTTAAATGTTGCTTTTATTGATTGTTCTTAGGTTGACAATTTTAACATCTGTCCAGGGACAGCGGATGAAAAATAGCTGTTGGGCTAATTGTGGCTCATTGCATACAATGCGTTTAATGTGGACTGTCCCTGAAAAATAAATAAATAAATAAATCTCCTCAACCCTGCTGACACGCCTTCCGTTGAGGAAGCAGAGGCTGAGGACACTGGGGTGGAACTGTCCATCACCCAAGCTGAGGTCAACGAGGTAGTCAAAGAGCTCCTCGGTGGCAACGCTCCAGGGGTGGATGAGGTTCGACCCGAGTACCTCAAGTCTCTGGATGCTGTGGGAGTGTCTTGGCTGACACGTCTCTGCAGCATTGCGTGGCAGACAGGAACCGTACCACTGGACTGGCAGACTGGGGTGGTGGTTCCCCTTTTCAAGAAGGGGGACCGGAGGGTGGCTGGGTGCTGCATTAGAGATAGGGTGAGAAGCTCGGTCACCCGAAGGGAGCTCGGAGTAGAGCCGCTTCTTCTTCGCATTGAGAGGAGCCAGTTGAGGTGGCTCGGACATCTTATCCGGATGACTCCTGGATGCCTCCCTGGAGAGGTGTTCCGGGCATGTCCCAGTGGGCGGAGGCCCCAGGGAAGACCCAGGACATGCTGGAGAGACTATGTTTCTCGGCTGGTCTGGGAACGCCTTGGAGTCCCCCCAGAAGAGCTGGAGGAAGTGGGCGGAGAGAGGGAAGTCAGGCCATCTTTGCTTAGAGTGCTGCTATCTGATATCTGGACAGTGGATCTGTCACCTGGCATCAGGACACCCTAGGTAGGAGATCGATGATCGACTTTGTAGTCGTTTCAGGCGATCTCCGGCCGTGTGTTCTGGACACTCGGGTAAAGAGAGGGGCAGAGCTGTCCACTGATCACTACCTGGTGGTGAGTTGGATTCGCTGGCGGGGGAGGAGGCTGGAAAAACTCGGCAGACCTAAACGTACTGTGAGGGTCTGCTGGGAACGTCTGGCTGATCCCTCCGTCCGCGGGGTCTTTAACTCCCACATCCGGGAAAACATCAAACAGGTACCGAGGGAGGTTGGTGACATGGAGTCCGAGTTTACCATGTTCTCCACCTCTATTGTCTCTGCTGCTTTCCGGAGCTGCGGTCGCAAGGTCTCTGGTGCCTGTCGTGGGGGCAACCCCCGAA
>NC_050531.1:21626456-21632516 GCF_002922805.2 Oryzias melastigma | reverse complement strand
CCTCTCTCGGTGGGTGGAGTGCTCCTGCCTCAGGTGGAGGAGTTTAAATATCTTGGGGTCTTGTTCACGAGTGATGGAAGATCGGAGGGTGAGATCGACAGGCGGATTGGTGCTGCGTCCGCTATTATGCGGTCGCTGTACCGGTCTGTTGTGGTGAAAAGAGAGCTGAGCCAGAAAGCAAAGCTCTCTATTTCCCGGTCGATCTTTGTTCCTGTACTCACCTATGGTCATGAGCTCTGGGTCGTGATCGAAAGAACGAGATCCCGACTACAAGCGGCTGAAATGAGTTTTCTTCGCAGGGTGGCTGGGCGCTCCCTTAGAGATAGGGTGAGGAGCTCAGTCACCCGGAGGGAGCTCGGAGTAGAGCCGCTTCTCCTCCGCATCGAGAGGAGCCAGTTGAGGTGGTTCGGGCATCTTATCCGGATGCCTCCTGGACGCCTCCCTGGTGAGGTGTTCCGGGCATGTTCCACTGGGCGGAGGCCCCGGGGAAGACCCAGGACACGCTGGAGAGACTATGTTTCTCGGCTGGCCTGGGAACGCCTCGGGGTCCCCCCAGAAGAGCTGGAGGAAGTGGCCGGGGAGAGGAAAGTCTGGGCATCTTTGCTTAGACTGCTGCCCCCGCGACCCGGTCCCGGATGAAGCGGAGGAAGATGGATGGATGGATGGATGGATCTGATGTTGGCTGCTAAAACATTACTGCCTAGTAGACTGGGGTGGATCCAATCAGTTGTATTAAAGGAAGCTGTGTTCCAGAACAGGATAAAATTACCAATAAAAACACTGCTATTTTGACTGGAAGCCAGGTTCTCAGGCAAGTAAACCAAAATCAATTATTCCAACATGTAAAAATATGTTCCAGGCCCTATGGATGATTCTATTAATGTCAATGGACAAGACAATAGAAATATTCATATTGAACTAAACATACTAATGTTTAAGACCTTTGAACACCTAAAGACTATAATCAGTGGAGAAAACAGAAACCAGGCTAACAGATTACACAACTTCTAACTTAGGGAAAAATATATTAAAAAAAACTAAAAGCTTACTGGCAAATACTGCATTAGTTAGTGGGTAGGAATGTGGTTTCTCTGGTTTTACTCTTTCTCTGTCAGCTTTGTTCAGTAATTGAGGACAAAACATTTTTGAAATAAGCTTGAACAACAACAGAGAAGGCCATGCAGACCATAAAAACTAGGACTGGAAATGTCAGGGTAACTCACGATACGATGCGATTCACAATACATGGCTCACGCTACTGATAGTATTGTAGCGTCCATACAAACTGATGCACCGGAACTCAATTGCTTTTTAATGTTCTTTATTCTGGTCACGGTCGGCCGTAACCAACGCTGTACAATTTTGCAGCAACCTATATCAAACCGAGCCAACAGGAAAAAGCACTTCCCCAAAACGTTCTTTTTCCCTCACTCCTGCACAGCCCTCCCTCTTTTCCCTATTCAGCCAATAGCTGCACCCTACCAGTCCAAACCCCGACAACAGACTGAGTGACAGAACGAGGGCCAATCAGCATCTCCTCCTGGTGCATTCACTGATCTCTGGAATTTAGAATGCACCAAAACATCCACCCAGCTCAACTCAGTCCGCTACAGTATCTTGAAATGGCAAACATTGCAATATTCAATATATCACCTTGGTAATCTATCATATATAACTATATATGTTTCCTGAGTGCTGCTGTCACTGCAGCTCACGGCTCCACCAGGGGATGGATCAAATGTGGAGAACACATTTACACATTTAGGAGCGTGACAGTTAATGGGACTTTAACTTTAAGTTTAATTTTAAATATGTGCGGCCAACAAAATAAATCCAACCTTGGACAAACTTAAAATCACCAACGGGATCCTGGCTGCACGCATTTCGTGTGGACAAAACATGAATTTCCATCACATTCTGTACTGGCCACATAAATGTGTGTAAATAACATCAGCCTCATTATAAATGTCTGAACGTAAAAAAAATATTTTATTGAGGAGGAAGTGTAAAAATGCATTAAAAAAACATTCACTAGGGAGCAAGCTGTCCAGGACACGTGTGGCCATGTTACATGTGCTTAAACAGCATGTGTGTGGAGTACTGTAATACCACCACCAGCCAATAGAGGGCGATGTTGCCATGTAAGACGTGGTGGAGTTGGAGATTAAATTGGTGACTGATTGTTGATGTGAAGAAGCAGCGGGGCTGCTAGCGCTCGGAAATACACACAACATCGGTTTATAACTTTACAAACGTCATGCTAAAACAGAAACACATTACTGACATTAGGGGGAGAGTTCGGATTCAGCCCAATACAGTAGAAATAATCATGTTTGTTTGTTTACCTTTGCTGGATTTCAGGCTTGCTTGTCTGCAAACGTCGCTTCAAGTTTTCTCGTGTTTGGTCTGTGATGGTCGCTCCACACAACGTGTTGTTGAGGGTTGCGTTGAATGTAACATTTGCCCCTATATGAAGTCTTCTTTTTCGACCTTGAGTAGACATTTTTCACTTAAATCACAGACACAATTCATTAAATTGTCGTCTTAGCGGGCTGCAGGACTCTGTGTTCTGATTGGATCGCTTTGCATTTGCTCCCGCCCTCCTCCAGGAGTCACTATGATTGGATGTCGTCTTCGAACAAAATTTTCATTTTGTTTTTATTCGTTGACGAAAATGTCTATCAATTTTGTTAAAGTTTTCGTGTCTGGGCGGGAGTTTTTGTTTTGTTTTCGTTGGATGAATAATGTCGTCGACGAAGACGATGACGGATTTGAACACACTGTTTTCATTTGCTCTACCTGCTGCCAGCATCGGGCGCGCGTGCACAGGGTGCGTACGCACGGACCCAAAGTGAACGACTCTGAAAGTGTCCGCTTGATTGCATTAACACAGCCGGTGTGGAAGCTCCTTCAGATGCACATTCTAATAAAATAAAATAATTCTTATTGGAGGTTGTTACACCCGACACACATACAGGAAGGAGACTTTTGAAAACGCATAGATTATGTGTGTTATTTTTTCCTCCTCACAGAAGACTAAGTGCACCAGTGCAACCAATAATTTTTTTTAGGTGCACCAATGAAAAATCTGGTTGCAGAGCCCTGATTTAGTGTTAATATTATCATTGTTTTTTAAAGTGCTAGTATCCATATTTATTTCCATTTCCATCCGTGTGCATTTTCGTCTACGGAGCAGGTGGTGAGACCGCACGAGAAGCCCTTCCCTGCCCCACTGCACGCAGAAAGGCAGTGAATCAAAGGGGCTCCGTGTTCGGGGTGAACCCACCACTATGTTTTTTGGCATTTAGGCTAAAAACGTATTGGTCCGGTAAAAGTTGATGACGGTTTCGCTACGGCACCTTTACATTTCTGTATCAGGCTCATGCAAAGCGCCCCTTGGTGGACTTATTTGGTATCATTTTAAGAAACCGATTCGGGGAAAGAGAGGACGTATCAAAATATCGCAATAGTTTGCCATATCAATATTTTGTCCCACCTCTAATGACAACCCACAACCAGTGACAATTTGGGGAAGCCCCCATTCCACCTCCACAGACACACCAGTGGTATTAAACTTCGAATACAAAATATTTCGTTTTTGAATCAGTTTTTACATATATTTTTTCTCAATATTGATATGTAAGCTTTCATGTGTTGATTTGACACTAAAACTCATACTTGTATTTTGGATTTACCCCGAGCTCACACTGCATCCAGTCTGGCTGTGCGTGTGTTGGGGGTAATTGACGGGCTGGCATGCGCTTCATATCCACTCCCCTCCTGGGAAATACCCACATTTGCACAAGTTTCATTCTTTCCGTATTGTGTAACAACTGGGAGAGCCTTGGGTTGGGTGTCAAAATGCTGAAATGTTTGCAGCATGATGAGAACTGCAGTACAGTGGAAAATATGTTTTATTTTTAAAAATTGTACCAGATAAACTTCACATTTGCTCGCATCATTTCCGGTTTACGTCATTCACACTGCAAAATAGTTGCTGTAGATTTTACAGTAACTTAGAATCTTTATTTCTATAGAAGAATCTTTATTTCTAAAGCACTTTTCACAGAACTGATCACAAAGTGCTTAACAAAAGAACATAAAATCAGAAGACACAGGGAAATAAAACAAATAATCAGTAATAAAACAACTAAAAACAGTAAAACATAGTAATACAAGGGCTAAGATCAACTAAAAGCTCTCCTGAATAAAAATGTCTTGACCTGGAATTTAAATCACTCAACGGAGTTGATCTGACGCAACGGCAGTGGGAGGGAGTTCCAGAGACGAGGAGCAACAGCATGGAAGGAGACGTCTCCTCTCGTCTTAAAGCGGGTTTTTGGGATGCTTAAAAGATTCTGACTGGAAGACCTCAAGGATTGGGCCGAAGAGTACGGGGTTGAAAGGTCACAGATGTACGTCAGGGCTTGACCGTGCAAGGCTCTAAAAACTAAAAGTAAAATTTTAAAATCAATTCTGAATTTGACAGGTAACAATGAAAAGCAGACAAAATCGGAGTGAACTTACTGGCAGCTGGTCATTCATGCAATTATAGAGATTACTCGTTAAATTATTGACAGTTAAAAAACCATTCCTTACTTAACAAGTGCCAAAATGACCTTTCTGACATTATTTAATTCTTGTCCTGAATTGAAATGATTAAATTGTAGACATACACATCAACTCTGGCAGCTATTTTCTCCCACGCCAACTCTCTCTATTTTTCTGCTGTAGCTGTGTTGCTCTTTTTTTGTGGAAAATGTGCTGTAGTCGGCATATGCTTTTTGGAGCACATCAATTTCTGTCACAGTAGTTTGACACCTGAATTGTAATGTCTTTGGTCCATTACTCAGGGCTTTTTATGGTCTCTATACTCACACCTGACCGAGTACCACTACTCAGAGTTGATGGAACAAACTTTTTCCAATATCTCTGAGTTTGCAAACTCTGAGTCAGTAAACTCTGAGTGAATTCGTTAAACCTGTCATGAAATGGGCCATAGCGCTAACTGATAACTCAAGAGCAACATTTGAGGAAAACCTTAATAAATATATTGTCAGTGTTAAAATATTACCTAAAAGAAGCTAAATGCTGACAGTTTGACAAAACAAAGCAACAAACTTTCTGTCAGAACTTTATGCTTAGGCTTTGTCATGCTTTTGTCATGTTTTTTTCCTTGTCATTCTTACCATTTATGTTAATCATCCACAACTGTCTTCATTTAGTTAATCCAACTCAGTGTTATTAAGTGTCTGGTTTTCAGTTCTTAATGGTCAGGTCATCGGCTCTGTTCTGCTACGTGGTAAGTTTAGTTTGCCATGGTTTTGTCATGTTTACGTTTATTTAGTAAATGTCTAAGTTTCCACCACCAAGTCTTGTCTCCTGCATTTGGGTCTTCCACCGCATCATGACAGAATGACCTGACCACATTGGACCCTGCAAGAGAACTTTTGCTTCAGTGGAGGGTTCTACGCTACAGCAGATGGGGTTTCCTGAGCCGTCTTCATGTCATGCTATTCTTCATCCAAGTATTCCTTTCCAGAGGGGGAACATTGAGGCCATCCTTTCTGTTCCTGAGGGGGGCCACCGGAGCTACTCCCCTTCATGTGCCCTATACCTGGGGAGAGTCGCTGGAACCACTCCTCCTCATGCCTGTTTCTGAGGGTCAGTTCTGATACCCCTCATATCCGTCTTGCTGCAGGAGCCCTGCTATCTGGGGCCCGTTCCAAGAAGCAGGTTCAACAAATTTAGAGTTCAAACCTGAACTTAGAGTCACTGGACTCTAAATTCTTAAACTCAGGGTTTTCGGTTTCAGAACAGCTGAAAATGTTTGATTCAATCAACTTGAAGTTGTTAGAACCAGAACCAGGTGTGAGCGTCGCGACCATAAAAAGCCCTGATCAATGGAGCAAAGACAGCATGAGTCACCATGGCAACGGGAACAAATACCTGAGTTTGGTGCTTCCGGCGACAGAAATTGATAAGTTCCTTCAAGCATATGCGACTATAGGAGAACATTTTCTGCAAGAAAAGCAACACAGCTGCAGCGGTAGAACAGAG
>NC_050531.1:21598272-21626230 GCF_002922805.2 Oryzias melastigma | reverse complement strand
AAAAAATATTCGCCGAATTCTTTTTTTTTTTAAGCATAAAAACACTATCCAAAGCTGGGAATCATACTCAGCTCTCCGCAGAGAGAGGCAGCGTTGCTGACAACCTAGCTAATAATTGTCACAAGTGCTGGACGGTGGATTATTGAGATGATTTCTCTGTGTTTGACATTCAATAATTTCTAAAGTGTCATGGTGCCTCTGTCAGTCTCCTCCCCCTCTCCACTCTCCTCTCCTCTCCACCTGGCTGCTGATCATCCCCAGCTGCAACCACTCATCTCGTCCCCTCACCTGCCTACTTAAGGAGCTCCAGGACCTTCATTCCCCGCCAGTCCGTTGCCCCTGATGGTGCATATTTGGCCACCTCGTCTACGCCACAGTCTTGCCACGTTTTTGCCGAGACTCTGTCTAAATACCTCTCTCACTCTCTCTCAGGAATCTCCTACCTCGAGTGGTTGCATGTTTTTCCCCACTTCCGGATCTCCAGTCGGGTCTCCTTCCACGGTCACACCACGAGCCTCTGCCTCTGCTTCACGTTCCTGTGTCCAAGACGGCCATCTCCCTCTTGGAGGACAAGATCGCCTACTACGCCTCCAACCTCTGCCTCCTGCTCGGAGCCTGCTTCCTGTCCTGTTCAGGACCCAACCTTCTCACCACATTATTAAAATTATTGCCTTCCACGCTAGACCTCTGCTGTGTTTCTTCCGGGTTCCAGCGTCTGGGTCGCTACGTGTTCTGTAGTCATGACATAAAGTTTAAAATGGGGAAAAGAAAACTCTGTATTAATAATAGTGAGTCCCTGGAAAAACTCACAATTTGTAATATCACTCAAAGAATAAATGAATCAGGGAAACTGCAGTCAGTCGACTCGTGTCCTCCAAATCCTCTACCGACGTAAATAACATTTCCTCTGGATTAATCAGCCTCCTCTCTACATGATCCTCTATGAATGAACATGTCATTTTGGTTTCTGCGTGGTGGAAACGTGACGTCTCTAATGTGAATGTTCTCTAAATGTTAATGAGGAACTCATATTTGAACATCCTTCACTTTAAAAAGGGGCGGAGACCACAGAGAACTCTAAGTTTCCTGAAGAAAACCTGGGCATTTAGAATCTGCCCTTTTGGGGAGGGGTACTGTCAAGACTCTGTGCTTATGTTTTGTCATCCTTTTGTCATGTTCTGTTTTCCCTGTCAGTCTTACCATGTCTATGTTAATCATCCACAACTGTCTTCATTTAGTTAATCAACCTCAGTGTATTGAAGTGTATGGGTTTCAGTTCTTCATGGTCAAGTCATCTGTTCTGTTCTGCTACAGCGCTGTTTTGGTTCTCCATGGTTCTCTGCTTCTAGTTTTACACTCTTGGTTCTATTTAGTAATCACCTTTTTTGTGATTTTTGTTTTCATGTCAGATTTTTGTGATATTTCTTCTTCATGTTTAAATAATTTTTGGGATCTGAGGTATGGAATCCGGTTCAGATCATGGGCTGTCAGTGTTAACAGCGACTCACAGTCTGGTTCTGACATTCTTGTTCAGAACAATTTAATCAGGTTGAACAAGCATCAGGTGTTCAGCCTGCATACCATTACCTCATGAAACAAACATTTCTGAAACCTAGTCGAAGCAGTTCAGTCGAAACTCTGGCAAGTAAAATCTTTGAAAGTTTTTCCTGCGCAGAAGAGGGAAGAAAATACTGAAATTTCTTATTTGTTTCTGTGATGGTTATGGTTACATGAATATAGTGTTCCCCACTTATTTTCAATTCTTTATTTGAGGTTTCACAAATGCGCGTACTTTTTTCACTCCTGTTACTCCTCCGATTTGTCAAGAAAACTTGGACAACCCATGAAACTTTTGCGTCCGAAGGTACTGAGGGGATTTCCCAGGAGGGGAACGGGATTCCTGCCCATTGACTACACAGATGCATACACAGCAAGCCAAAGGCTGATCCCATCAGTTTCTGAATCGCTACCAGTGTGTGCCTCATAGGTTAATTGGTGACTCTAAATTGCCCCTAGGTATGAATGTGAGAGTGGATGTGTGTGTGATTGAGGCCCTGCGACAGACTGGCGACCTGTCCAGGGTGTACCCTGCCTTCGCCCTTCAGTAGCCGGGATAGGCTCCGGCGCCCCCGCGACCGCGAAAGGGACAAAGAAAATGAATGGATGGATACTAGTGTGTGCCTGCATGGAGAAATGACATCAGCAGTCGCAGAAGCAGCTCAAAAATATCCTGATAATCGCAGAGGATAATTATATAGAGAAACAGAGTCCCATGTTAAGTACACCGTTTATTATTCTGTATTTAAAAAACGTTTTCTTCCAGTTGTAGCCCTTCTCTAATTGATGCTGATCCCAAATAATCGCTGGGTCTAACAGGTACTCTTTCCCGTTAGATGTCAGTCTCCAATAATGGCCAGGCTCATTCAAGATTTGCCCATCTTACCCGGGTCGTGCACAGTTGTGCAGATGTAGGATGTCTGTGGTATTTATGTTCTGAGCCATTGGATGTAACAATGGATTAAAAGAAACAAACAAAAAAAAAACATTCGATTCGAAGTTAAAGCTTTGTGCGGTGGAATTTGCCAAAGAACATTCTGGCAAGGAATCTGCATGCCATTTTGGAATAAATCCTAAACCTATCTGAGGATGGTGTAACCATATGGGGGATATTGGGAAGAAAAAAGAGCAAAAAGCAAACTGGTCACCTGGTGGTGATGCAATGAAAGCGAGAAAGGAATTACAAGAATTGGTTTGAACATAGATTATTGACCAAAGGCAGAAAGGTGAAAGTTTCTCCAGGAAACCATTTTGCTTGAAACCAAAGAGGATTAATGAAACAGAGATCAATGATGCTTCAAATAAAAAAAGAAATGTTCGCCGCCAGTGCTATTCAGAACATAATACAATGTTCTCATCATTTCAATAAATCCCAAAAATGTGTATTGTTTTCTGCATCTCTTCACTAAATTTCACTGCAAAATGAACCCACTAGCCATGGAATGAAAACCTGTCTAAGCGCCAGTCATCATGGCCCAGCCGCCAAATTCTTATATAAACCTGGGGATACTAAAGGAAGATACTGTGTATGGCATGACAATTATGTGCATCTAAGCATGTAGCATATATGTTCTTTCCATTTGTTGCAATGAACCGGCTGTGGTGCAGCAAGGTGGCCAACTCCTGATCAAAAGATTGCAGGTTTGATTCCCATCTTGCCCGCCCATGTGTCGAAGTGTGCTTGGGGAAGACACTGAACCCCAAATTTCCCCTGGTGGAAGGTTGGCGCCGGTGTTCAACAGCAGAGCCACCATCAGAGTGTTTGACTGAGTGAATGAGTCTGTGACTGTTTTGAGCCTTTGAGGAAGGTAGAAAGTATTCGCAATTTACCATGAAGCTGTTGATCATACAGCTATCAACAGCACAAGAGCTGCAGACCCAGCAAGAGCTTCCTAAACATCAGCTTCATCAATTCAGAAGCTCTAAACAAATATGAGCTGAATGGTTTTGGACTGTGAACTTTAAATTACTAGTGTAGTTAAAAATGTTCTGATACTGAATTATCCATCCACTTCTGCCAGAAATACAACCCAGTCTGATCAGATTCTCACCTGCTGAACTCATCTCAGCTCCTCTTCTTCTCAGTCTGGATCTGCAGGAGAGTCTTCAGGAGAGAAGAAGCTGCTCGGCAAAGTTCTTCACTTCTACTGTGTGAATCAACACATTCTCCGTTTTTTATTAGTCTGAAACCTCAGTGACGTCAACAACCAGTTTAACTAGTGCATAGATTACAGTCGGGAGAGGAAGCTGTTGCTTCATTGCCTAAATCTGACTAAATGTAGAGCCCAGTCTCAGTAAAATGCGTACATATGCCACGATTTGGGAAATACCGTGTATAATATACGCCAAAACCGGTTTTTGCGTGCATATAATACGCGCGGTCCTATTAGCGTTAAAGTCTGTTTTCCACGTTTGACACGTCCCCTGGTGGAGCCGTGAGCATCACAGACAGCCCTACAACCGAACAATTTGCTTTTCTAACCTTAACCATAACCGTAATCCTAGCCTTAACCAGGAACGACGTCATTTAGAAAAGAGCCGGAGGATTTCTGACCACGTGATCAAAACGAAACCTAAAGTCGTGTATATTGTACGCCGGCGCAACCTATCCTCTACCATTGCGTATCATACAGTGGCGGGCCGTGCATTTCACACCTAGGCCTTCAGTAGTGCTCCATCTGAATCAATCCAACCCTCATTAACTATTTTATGGCAATAAAACTTCTACTGCAGGTACAACTGCCACACACACACCAAAAGCATCAACAATAACCTGATAAAATTTCAATATTTTGTAGGGAGATAGCAAAATTTTACTCACCAAAAATCCAGATTATTTAAACACAAAATCCATCCTTTCTATCCTCAAGAAGATTTCAATCACTCTGTCGTGCAGAATCCGTGCGTTTCGCAGATGGAAAGTGTTCCGTGGCTGTGATAAGCTGGAAAATGTTCTGGTATTCCTGAAGCCTCTTGTGGTCCAGGAGGGAGACAAACATCAGTTTTTGTGATCGATCAAGGTCTGTGTCTGGAAAATAATATTGTCGGTAGTGCGCGCGAATTTTGCGCTGCACGCGCCCGTGGTGCGTTCAGGAGCCTCGTAGATTTCAGCTTCACTCCCGCTCAACGGAGTCACGGAACTCCTTTACCCGTGCCAGACAAAACTGTGCCACAACTTTACCCAGACATTCATTTTCCACCAAAAATCAGACGATGAGACGCTTTCCACTGGTAACATCTTCAAACTCAACACGCCGCTCCTCCTAGGCACCTGTGTCCGTCACATAACGCAGAACCAGAGCGAGCTGCGAGCTGTCCAATCAAAGCTCGTGAAAATGATGACGTTTCCGTGCGCCTTCTAGCTGGCCTAGCACGTGGTCTCCTCCAGATCTGATTGGTTGAAGCAACAGTTTGGTCGACAATTATTTTATGCTACAGGGCCCGCAGAACTGATTGTGAAGGCCTCCGGGCAGATTTCTTTGACCCTAGCAACAAATGGTGCTGCAATGTGATTGGTTAATGCTTAAATAGGAAAATACACGTCTGGAAGCAGCGCGAC
This sequence comes from Oryzias melastigma, assembly GCF_002922805.2. Classification (NCBI taxonomy): domain Eukaryota; kingdom Metazoa; phylum Chordata; class Actinopteri; order Beloniformes; family Adrianichthyidae; genus Oryzias; species Oryzias melastigma. The sequence goes on along the minus strand of NC_050531.1, from coordinate 21,621,114 downwards.
CAGGGAGACAGCAATGAAAGGACGAAGACAGAGCATTTGGAATTATAGAATACGTATTCACGGAAATAAATAATAATTAATATCAGTCTGTGATTCAGATATTTTTAGGCCAGCAGAGAAGGCCTTGCAGGCCCTGACGGCCCGCCACTGGTATCATATGCACGCAAAAAGCGTGTTTGGCGTATATTATACATGGTATTTCAGAGTGCAAAGTCGTGGCATATGTACGCATTTTACTGCGACCGGGTTGAAATGTAACATAACAATAATCCATGCAAAAAGCTGAGTTCTGGAGGAGATAGGGCTTTGGGGTGTAGGGGGCATTTAGATTAGCTGACCCTTCTTCTGTCCTTCCAATTACCCCATAGGGTCTGGAAGCAGCAGCATGGTCTGACAGACCCAGTAGGCTGCAGCCTTTTCTGTCAAAGAAGCTAAACTCTACAGGTGGAGGTTCCAGTGAAACCACAGAGAATGACCCTCATTCAACTCAGATCCTGACAAACTGTTTAGCAGAGGCAGCAGGAGGATCTTGAGGATCTTTTCAATTCATCTGCTCAGGAACTGGAGCAGTTTGGACAAATGATAAACTCTTTTTCTAGAGGATCAGACAACAGATTCTCAGTGACCCAGAGGGGATTTAGCATCTCATACCTGAGTCAAGCCTTTGAGCATATTATAATGGACTGTGTATGGTTGAAAGAAAAGTTGGTGATAAGAACAATTAGGTAAGCATTCCTGATGAATGATTCACATTCAGATTTAACCTTATGGAGTACTTTTCTGGTTGCAGGACACCTCAAATTGTTTTGCATAAATTAAACAAATAATAGAATATAAAAATCATAATAATTAAAGCCACCAGCCTAACTGACCTTGTACATCTTACCCAGGTTTGTTTGTTTGTTTTAACCGTGGAAGAAGCACAATGCAAGAGCTCATATTACGGTTAGCAATGTTATTTGGAGATGAAGAATCACTAACAAAGCATTGGAGACCTTTTCTGAGAATTAATTCTAAAAAATGATCTGGTCTGGCTTCACCCAACCTCCCATCCCACCCTTTCTGCAGCTACTTTCATGCAGGGGTGTTCCCTGGAGACTCACATTTAGTCAAAGTCAATGGGTTTTATGACACCAGATGCCAACTTTTGACCAATCCAATTGTTATATCACCACCCATACCAACTACCGGTAAGCCTTTCAACAAAATCAATACACCCTTACTCAGTTCATTCATGTAAGATTAATAACTCACCTGTGCCTCTGAAACTCTAGCTCAACAAGGAAGCTAGTTTGGAATTTATTTTGACATATGTGGAAGGCAAATCTAAGTTTGAGTTAAGCATGTTTGAGATGTTTCATTTTTTTATTTAATTGTTTTTTTTAAAGGTTATAAACCTAGATAACGAAAGTCATTGCTGTGAAATAAGCAAAAAGAAATGAATGTGTTGATTCTGTGTCCTCAAGCAACCAGGCCTCCTAAGTTAGCCAAGAACTGGAGAAAGTAAAGAACTTGACAGTTGATAAAAAAATGTGACAGTGAAACAAAACAGGAAACCAAAGAAGAAGCTGTCTGTCGATGATTTATTTACATAAGTTTACAAAAGGAAGTCAAAATTCACAAATATGTCTGAAGAAGTGCTTGGAAAGCTCTTAAAACAACTAAATCGAGAAAGGACCATGGCTAAATAAATAACCAGTTAAAAAGGCTCTTGATGACCTCACAGAACTTGGAAGTTTAGGAGACTTAAAGAACCCACTTTAGTCAAAACAAATCCCTGTTTAAAGGGATTGTCTTGTGTTAAGTGGTGATTTTCCATCCCAGGAGGTGTCCCTGTGTTCCTTTTTGTCAAAGGAGAAATATAATCCAAGAAATTGGCTGGAGCAGCAGCCAGTGTAAGACATCGGCTGTAGCTAGTCCACTCCCGCAACGCAACGGAGCCGTGGCGCTGGCGGTGTAAGCCCGGGGTAAGTTTCCTGCAGAAAACCTGCTCCAGACGTTCACAGACTTAGTTTCCATAGTGATTGATTCTAAATTCAGCTTAAACCGCTTCTTGAAACGAGTTTGGTTTCACCCACTTTCACAGGTTTAAGTTACAGTATCTCTGTTTCTGAAAACAAAAACTCAGTTTTCCTGAATTTGGATTTCATGAACTCAGAGTTTCAGCAAAACCTGCTTCTTGAAACGGGTTCCAGAAGAGGATCAGCAGCGGCTTATTGACCTCTTACCAGTGGACAGAGCCATCTGCTGACAGGAGGAAAAGTAGAATTAGCTTTGGCGTTTTATTTATTTATTTTTTTCCGAGTGTTGTATGCATTTTGTTTTGTTTTTTAAACCATAGTAATTTTATATTTATGTTGATTGTTTATTTGTATTTCTGTTCTGTTCAACCAACTAGTCCACCAGGGGAAGTGATAAAACCCTTCCCAACAAAGGGAGATGGTAAATCCCAGGTAACAAAAAGACAGATAATTGTTTGTAGAGACCATAGACCATTAATAAGAACTAGATGGTGTTGTAGTTCTCCATAGGAAATGTATTACCTTCAACCCTCGCAAAATCAGGGCAGAGCCTTTGCCATCACATCCCGGTATGTCTAGCGCATATTGCAGACGATTGCAACCCATCGACAGCGATTTGTCCAAGTCAGTCTGAGTCCCATTTTTACGCACACACTATCATTCTGTGGAAGAAATCACAGATGCTCTAGACAAAAAGAAAAATGTGGCTGGAATTGTTATTGACTTAAAAATCCCGTCTCTTAATTATGACATCCTTCTGGACAAACTGAGATATGAGGACTATTTGGGTCAAAAACACTGTCAAGATTAATACATTTACATCAGAGGCCAAATAAATAAGTTGTGATGTCCTGCAAGGATCAATTCTGGGCCCGCTGCTATGCTATTCAACATTTACACAAATGATATATTCAGTGTTTCAAAACGTATAAAACTAATTATTTGCCGATGACAGAAATGTATTATATTCTACAGACAATCATAGGGAGCTTTTCAATGTGGTGAACACAAAGTCAAACAAAAAATCATTGATGAATTTTAACAAACTAGACAAACCAAAGTGATGATTTTGGTAATTACAAAGCCAATACAGAGCTCTCAATTTAATTTAACAATGATTTACCGTATATTCTGCACCATAGTGTAGCATTCAAGGGGGGTGAATATGAAGTATTCAATCCCAAAGTTGGTTGAAAAATATAAATTTTATTAAACTGAAATTTAATAAAATTATCCTCGGGGCACCACCTTCGTAATGAAGGAAAATATTACTCATCAATGATTAGCCGCTACTTCTAATCAATAAAGTAATCAATTAATCAGTCTCTCAATTTTAGCGTAAGTGTCTTTACCTTGTGAAGTGACTTTGCCACAAAGAAGAAAATAATGATATCACACAACGATGTCCTTTTTAATATTTATTGAATAACATGAGGTTAAACAAGCAGAAATACTGGACGTAAAAGCATGGAAAGCAATGAACATGTGTGAAACACAGAATATAACTTTAACTAATAACTAGAATAGGTAAATGAGAAGAAAAGACACACAATATTGAGGTGAAAAAGCTAAATGTGTGGATGCATTAAATGTGTGTTGTGCATAAACAGGGTGGTATTACTGATCTGAGAATAAGCTATTCTTAAAACGAGGAATTCAAAACGGGGCAAAGATGTTACTCTTGCAAAAATAGTTCATCTTTGTTCTAACCACCAGCAGTTGACTGTATGAGCGAAGTTCGACTTCTCACCAGCGGTCTGTAGATCTGGATCTGCTCTGCCAGGAAGGGTGGTTGATCCCGTTCCTAGCTGGATGCTTCAGGCGGGCCGTGGAGGCGAGATCTGCAGCCAGGTGTAGAAGGAAAGGGAACCTGCGGTTCTGCTGGTTCTGCTCTGTTCAGTCACTTAGCTTCTGGGGTGGTCGAACGATTTCTCTATTCCGTTTTGTGACCAAAAAGTATAAGTCGCAAAGCTGGCCGGACAATGAAACTTATCGACTGGTCTAGCATTAAAAATCAGTTTCAAAATAAAAGCATCAAAAAGTTGTAAAAAGTTGGAATCAGTCTATGAAATAAACGGCAGACAAAAATGTTGAAAAGGAAGAAAGCACACAAAAAAAAAACGTGATCTTAAGACTGGAAGAACTTAGTTGTTTCTGTTCTGTTCCGGTTCTGGCTTCTGGCTTATCAGCCCTGTTGGCTTAGAGGCCTGTTGTTGAGCCTGCAGGAGAAGGTGTTGAAAAAGGTCTGAGAAGCTGCCTGAGAGAGGACCCTCTGGCTCGTGTGCTAGGGTTTTTGAATCTGAGAGGCAGGGCCAGAATCGCCCAATCCGTGGGCATTTGAGGCGTTCTACGATTGGAGGTAATTTGCATGTCCCAATGAGCTCTGTCTATGCAAATATCAGGGGCGTAACTTTATTCTGGTCTCTGGGTGTGTTCTTAATGCTGAATTAACAACAAAAGGGGTTTCTATCAAACAAAGCTATCAAAAAGTTTGTACAACCCTATATGTGTGTGTGAATCCTATATGTGGCACATAAAATGCTTCCCAAAGTCCACATAAACACAGAACAGCAATTCTCCAAGCTTTGACGGTTACACAATGATTAATTCAAAGATTTTAACCTCAAAGTAGTTGTGAATCTTCTTCTGTTAGGAATAGAGTTTTGATTACACACATGTAATAATAGGACATTTCTTGGAGCTGTGGAGAGATGTTTTACATGTTAGATCCAATTAACAATAGTCCTGTGATTCAAAACATAAGAAAAGTTATGAAAGGTCACGAGTTTCAAACAAAGGACTCTGAGTGTCTGTCGGGAATGCTTGCAGACTCCCCAGGGGGTCAGCCTGCTGGAACCAAGATTCTTTTGAAGTAGAGAGGCTGAAGTTAGCCAGAGTTTCGAATGCAAAATAGTCAGGGTTCTGGCCCGGTTTAATGACTTACATCCGAGTGGGAGATAGGGGTTTCAGCCAACTTTATGGCCTCCTTTCTGAAAGGGGAACTCTGTTATCTTGAAAGAGGTACTCCACATGAAAGTTGGGTGACCAAATGGTCAACACAGGTTATCAGTTGCTTCCAAGGGTGGAATGCTACAATAGGATGCACCGTATCATAAGGTGAAGTATAAATTAGGGGTCTATTTCTGTACTTAACTCGTACACAAGGCACACCGTATTATAAAGCACAAAGAAAAAAAGTAACAAAGGCAAAACAGTGAGTTTAATTAAACTTTATTCCAATATGTAATAAACAACTCTTATTATTTTTTAATCAATTGTCTCCCACAGAACATCTTTGGTGTTTGAATTAAACAGCTGTGTAATTGCATAATCAAACACGCCAGTTCCTTCTCATGGTTGTCGGAGTCAGTCTCATTGCCAGGCAGCTGTTCAGCATGAACTGCCTGGCCTATACAGATCTATCAGAGCTGGCGGGAAAACATAGTCATGCAAATCCAAAAACAGTTCATATAATGAAGGATGTTACAAACAGAGACAATGAAGAAAAAAATTGATAAGAACCACAAAGAAAAGTGTCTGTATCTGTGTGTGTGGCACTAAACTAATGAGCTCACTGTTCAAACATCCATAAATTCAAGAAAATATATAGAAAACTCTGTCACAATATAAAGATAAGAGGAGTGAAAGATCAAATGGTGCTTGAACTTTAATGTGGGTTCACTTTCAGCTTATCCCTTTCGGGGTCCCCACGCTGTAACAGCACCCACTGTTTCGCATCAGTGATTTGGCAGAGTTTTTTACGCCGGATGCCCTTCCTGACACAACCCTGTACTTGAGGGGCAGTTAGGCAGCAGCATCAAGGGTCTTGCCTAAGGACCCAATCTGGGTGGGGATCAGTGGACAACCCTGGAATTGAACCCAGGGCTCCTCAGTGCCAGCCCTTCACCTAGCCCACTGAGCCACCCAGCCGCTATTAGTGCTTGAACTTTAATGTGGTGAAATAATCAAAGCTTGTTTAATTACAGCCATGAATATTACACTGTGTACAAATGTACAATAATTATTATTTAAAAACTTAATCTCCAAGTGAAAGGAGGATTTCTGAATTAATATGAACTATTGATTGTACTGTTGGCCTCTTTAGGCCAAGACCTCCAGCATGTATTGGAGCGGTTTGCAGCCAAGTGTGAAGCGGCCGGGATGAGGGTCAGCATCGCTAAGTCTGAGGCCGTGGTTCTCGACCGGAGAAAGGTAGTTTGCCCTCTCTCGGTGGGTGGAGTGCTCCTGCCTCAGGTGGAGGAGCTTAAATATCTTGGGGTCGCTGTACCGGTCCGTTGTGGTGAATAGACAGCTGAGCCAAAAAGCAAAGCTCTCGATTTACCGGTCTTCGTTCCAGTACTCACCTATGGTCATGAACTCTGGGTCATGACTGAAAGAACGAGATCCCGACTACAAATGAAATGAGTTTCCTCTGGAAGGTGGCTGGGAGCTCCCTTAGAGATAGGGTGAGGAGCTCAGTTACCCGTAGAGAGCTCGGGGTAGAGCCGCTTCTCCTCCGCATCGAGAGGAGCCAGTTGAGGTGGTTCGGGCATCTGATCCGGATCCCTCCTGGACGCCTCCCATGGTGAGGTGTTCCGAGCATGTCCAACTAAGGACGGAGGCCCCGGTGGAGAGACTATCTCTCTCAGCTGGTCAGGGAACGCCCCCCAGAGGAGCTGGAGGAAGTGGGCGGGGAGAGGGAAGTCTGGGCATCTTTGCTTAGACTGTTGCCCTGCAACCTGGTCCAGGATGAGCAGAAGAAGATGGATGGATAGTATAAATGATACATCGAGTTACTGAAATCTGTCATGTTTCCAAGGCGAGACAGAGCCAGATACTGTTACTCGGAAGGATAACTGAAGGCTGAGGTAGTAGAGAATTTGTTTTATTGTCCTTGGGAGTTTGGGCACTGAAGCTGGAGTGGAAGAGGCAGACAAGGATCAGAGTGAGTCCAGCTGACGGAGCGAAGATCCAGGGAGTGAGTAGGGTAATGGTGGCGAGGATTTGCAGCAGGGTGGATGGTGGAGCTTCTTGGCAGAGGAGAGAGAGAGAGAGAGATTGGACCCTGGGCAGCACATGGTATGAAAATCTTGGCAAAGGGAATGAAATGTGAGCAAAAGTCATTTAAGCTTAGACTTCAAAAACATAACCAGAAGCACAAGGTCAGGGTACTTGACCAGGTAAGGTAACGAACTGGCGAAGAGTGATGGAGCAGGCCCCTCCTAAACAGCTGACTGTGGCTGATGAGAATAGTGCTGGCAGCTGGGTCCAATCAGGATGTGCAGAGGAGAGCAGGAGCACAATGACAAAATTATGAAATAATGTTTTCTGAGGATAATCAACAATCAATAAGCACTCGATTCTGTTACTTGAAAGGAATCTGCTCTTGATCGGATCAGAACCGGATTATGAAAACTATGCAAAACTTTGAAATGATATAATTAAGCAACAAATTAAGATCTATTTTATTTCAGCTATTAATCACTATACTTAATGAAATACATGTGATTTAAGTGTTTTTGCTTTTGGTTTTATTCTTTCATCAATGCATTTCCATTTTTCTGTACTGAATCTGATACATCTGGGTGATTTGTTTTTCCTGTATTGTCTATAATGAATGCTTGAAATAAACCAGCTGTAGGTCTCCATAATTTCAGAAGAATATCAACCGTCATATCAGCGCTTCAAGACAACATCAAAGAGAAAAGGTGGAGGAAATGTCAAACTGCAAACGAAATAAACACTGTTGGCTTCTCTAAACCCATGTGCTATCTTATGGGGTCCAGTTGACCCAAGTCTTACAGTGACATGTTATCCATTCTATGACAAAAGTGGATGTAGGTGGACAGGATTTCATGTCTGTCACAGACATCAATGAGAATCCAAAATCACTGGGAAAAAAAAGTTCAGCACGCTGTCTTGTGGGGTCCAGATGACCCCACTCCCAATGTCACCATACCTAGGATAGCACAAGGGTGAAAGGATCAACACAGAATCAGTAGAAACAAAGTAGACCTGCAGGTCATATCGTCACACTATGCAAGGCAAAGGGAGAAACAGAACAGGTGATTCGTAAGTGAAAAATCTTCAAACCTGACATCTTTTAGAACATCAAATTATTTGCACTGAAACAGTCAAGAGGTGGAGGACGCCTTCAGGTGCTACAGCATGAAAGGTGCTGAGTCAGCTTGTGTACATCTGATAAAGCAAGAACAGAACATGTTGGCACACACACACACACACACACACAGCAGTAGTAGGAACTGCTGCTTAGTGAGATTTCCACTGAACATGCTGGTCAGCAGTTCATCATGACGTAAGAGCACAAAAAAAAATGGTAGAAACATAATGTGTAACTTTTTAGTCTTTAAATAGAACAATACAAACTGATAAAAAGCAACTTGTCAAAAACAACTCAGCATTTGGAAATGCTAGCTGCATGCTCTTTTTCTGCTGCTGCTGAGATCTCAGAGGACTGGCGAGAATGGTGAAGCACTCAGTACTTAAAGGAGCCTCGTGTCTAAATGAAGAAAAAACCTGATTGGGCTGGAATTTATTGAAGACAGGACACAATGGGAAGAAATTCTTCATCTAAAATGAAAGTTGTTTTGCTGATCACCGCCAGCTCCGTGGAGAAATTGGGTGTTGATGTTAGACTGGAGGCGGTGCTGGCAGAGCAGACTCTTCCTGAAAGGGGCTGTCTCACTCTGTGACATCAGCACGTGAGGACCCGCCTGTTTTTGTCGGTATGGGACTGGGTGTTGTTGAGTCTTAAGCTAACATTAGCAGTGCAAAAATAACAATATTGGATAATTTCATTCAGTTTACAGCCAGAGCCCATCTAGGACGAGAACATGGGCGTTGAAGGCTCATTATTTCTTACGCACCTGAGCGTGAGTGGCTCAGAGTGTGTGCAAAGGAGAGGAGTGAAGCAGAGAAGAGAGGCTTTGGAACGCCTATTTCAGTAAGTACGTCATTAGTTTGAGCTTTTTCTAGCATCCTGTTTTCTGATTCAATGCAATTTAAATTAAGTATTACTCAAAAATGCAGTTTTAATTGTAAATTGTTTTGTATAGGTCCTCTATTACAGTGGTCCCCAACCTTTTTGGGGCTGTGGACCGGTCAGCCAGTGTGGAGCTATTTCGCTTAAATTGTTTTGTATAGGTCCTCTATTACAGTGGTCCCCAACCTTTTTGGGGCTGTGGACCGGTCAGCCAGTGTGGAGCTATTCCGCGGCCCGGGGGGGGGCATTAAAAACGTTAATCCACTGTGTTATCATGTACAACTTTATTAGCTGGGTCCTCATGACGTCACAACAACAGCTGAACATAACATGACCAACATCGTTTCTACCCCAACACAATGCAAACTTTCTAAAGAAGTTTGTTTTTTGCTCATTTTGCTATCTTGAGATTAAATTTAACGGGATGTATCATGTGACGTGTTGCGGCCTTGACGTGCGTCAAGTGAGGATGTAAATGAGAAAATCCGGTAACTTTTCTAAATAAAACATTTTCAAAAAAATAAGATGATGGAGATTAATTGTTCTTTCTGTGCGCCCAGATAACAAATGACCCCGGGGGTCGGGGACCACTGCTTTAAATGTAATAATGATCTCGTCAGTCATCTGACATCTGTGCATAATGGAGGATTGATAAAACACATAACGGCTCTCAATTTTGTGTCATGTCAGAAAAGCAAAAGCTTCAAGTGCAACATTTTAACTAAAAAATATTTAATTCCTCCCCCTGCACGTGCTTAGTTGCATGAACCGTGTGACTGCCTCCTTTTCTCCTCATTCCCGAACCAAAAAAAAAAAATCCTCATCCCCGAACCGCCCTCTGCGCACTCGGAAATGTGTATCTGAATGGACGAGCATGTTTGAGCATTTCTATGACCGTTCGATTTGTTCGGGAAAGTCAGATATCTATGCAAACAGGTATGGTGTGTGGGAATCACCTGTTTTCTGTCTGTTCTTCTGTTGCTGGCCTAGGTATGTGACAAAAATGTTCAAATTAGGTTGATTGCTCTGATATTTATATCACTGGAAAGGGCTGAAAGAGACCATTCCAACGGTATAAAGATCATTAAGATAGCTCAATGAATAAGAAAGTTATGGCAAGTTAAGTGATCAAAAGTAGGGTATCATTTTATTCCTGGATAAACAGCAAAACAGTGATATTTATGTGACAGAAACAAGGATTAGAGTCTTTAAATTGTTGTAACTTTCTCATTTCTTGTCCAATCCACAAAAGGAGGGTATTGTTGGAAAGCTAATCAAGTGAACTACAAGAATTAAGTTGATTTAAATTTAGTATTAAATCAATATTAATGTCAATATTATCAAATAATCACACAGAAATCTGCTCCTGTATGCCTGTACACATTGATTGCAGCCAATCAGCTTGCTAGATTCGGTCACGTGACCTCCCGTTCCAGCATTCAATTCTTCGGCACGGAGGCTTGCGAATTAAAAAACAGTATCTGCTAATTGTTTTTTCTCATGAAAATTACAGGAGATGTAGAATAAATCAAATATAAGTAGATGTGCTCGCATGTAAACTATCCACCGATTTAGCTACGCTCGTTCTAAGAGGGAGAGAACGCTGCAGCCTCGCGCGCAGGCTGAACAGCAGGTCTGGCAGAAAGTTCCGGCGCCGAAGCTGCACTTACGCGCGTGCCCTATTCCCAGCCATTCGCGGAGAAAGGTTCCACATGCAGCTTTTCTCGTGTGACACGCCGCTGGACTGTTTTAAGCGCTCAGTATAATCGAGAGAATCCGGTTGATTTTCAAAATAAAAGATTTCTGACTCAAAAAAAAAAAGTCCCTAAATTCTTCCGCGGCCCGGTGGCAATGGGTCTGCGGCCCGGTACCGGTCCGCGGCCCGGTGGTTGGGGACCACTGCTCTATTATGAGAAAAATAGTACAAGAAAATATTAAAAACACAATTTTCATTGAAGTGGGTCTTTAAAGATTCGGTGCAGAGGAACATCACCTGTGCAACAGTTGGTCCAGATTTAGTAACATTTTCCTCTTATTAAACCCTGAGCTTTGCTTCAAAGAAGTCAACAGTTTGCTTCACTCTCAGTAAAACCCATCAATGCTCAGAACAGCTAAAAAGCTATGATTAGTTTGGGTCAGTGTCACTTCTAGTTCCAGCTTTTCTAGATCTGGGATTTTTTTTCCAACAAGAACGCTGAGTACGAATGGCTCTGAGCGGATCTGAGTTTGGTTTCAAGCAACTCAGCAGATGGTTGCTGATAAACTGACCCTTCCCAGCCTTCAAGTTTACTCCTCAGGTATCCAGTGATGTATTAGGACAGGAGGCGGAGGTTCAGCATGAAGCTACAGATACAGTTTTACTGATTTAGATTAGAGAAAGCATGAAAAATGCTAAGACTTTCTCTCATACGAAGCAGTATTTGCAAAGTTTAAAGAAAGAAGAAAGTCCTGCTTAAACTATCTACCTGTTAGCCTGCAGGTGTGGATGTTAAACTGTTTGGATTTCATGCAGCTGGCTTCTTTACAGCAAACAGAGCGGGCCAACCTCAGTTTGCGTCTAGCCTACACCTTTCTGGAGCTCTTCTCTTCGTTCTGTTTCAGGTGAGGAGTTGTTAAACATGAAATGTTAAGAAGGGAACATCAGAAGATCACTCAGTGATCTTTTTCCTTCCCATTTTCTGATAGAAAAATTCTGAACTGGTGCTGACAGAACAAGGCAATGTTACTGAGAAGAGTCTTATAAGGGTTTTAGAAAGTCTCTGTTCAAGCAGCTTCATAGATTCAGACAGAGAAAGTCAAGAAGATTAAATCCTTCCTTTTATGAGGACCACAAGAAAGAAGCTCCAAGTGTGTTTAAGATTACAAATCCAGCTAGGAGACATTCTTCAGGCACACTGTAATGATCTGCCATCTATTTCCAGAACCTCGTTGTCGTCCTGATGTCCTTCCTGGATGAAGATACGGGAGGAACAGAAAGAGGCAGCAGGAAGGTAAAACAGGAATATTTGACCTGAAGTTCTTCAAACTGAAGAAGCTATTAGGTCGTCAGAGAGCTGATGTCACTTCTGGTCACTAATGCTTTCCAGTCTTGTATTTTTTGTCTAAATCCGGGGTCTGCAACCTTTAAGGCTAAAAGAGCAATTTAGTCTAGTTTCTTAAAGATCAGAACCCACAGAGAGTCACAAAGTCAGTCTTTATTGTTTAAAAATGCACAATATTTATCCTTTTTTGGCAATCAGGCAATTATTTACAAATTTAGTTTTTAAATATTACAACAAATTAATTACAAGTGTCTATACGTTTCTATACAGAGCATTTGTAACTTATTTTACTTTTGACAGAAGGGCACAAAAAAGTGTGAAAAAAGTTCTCCTGCCGCAGCAGCTTTTCTAATACTGAAAATGCAATGCAGTCAATAATATTTTTTATCAATAGGATTTTTTGTGTACTTTTTCCTTTTAATCTAAAAAATGAACATTTTAGAAGAATCTATTTATTTAAATATATACTTAAAAAAATTTAGAATAACCTGAGCATTTTATTCAAAACTCACAACTTTAAATCATTTTTAAAGGGTAACCAAACCCTAAATTATCTTTTTTTTGTCTGTTGATCTCTATAAATGGGGCTTTAAAAGTGCTGTCTGTTGGTCATGACCACATTTTTGACAAATTGAAATAAAACTGTTCTATTCCTCAAAATATAGTCAAAAATTGTCTGTGTGCTGCCCCCTACAGGTTGAATTGAGGTATTATAGTTAGATTTTGTGATTAGTCAAACTATGTAAGTTTCAGAAGTCTGACGTCATGATCTGTAGCTCCAGTAATGATAACAGTTCAGCCCCAAGCCCCGCCCCTCTGACTGAATTTTCAAATTTCGGCAGTGGGTGGAGTCAGTTGGAGTCAACTTTCTGGTATGGTGACCCTTTAAACCACTTTTGTTCAAAACTTTAAGCACTTTAGTGTAATTTATTGAAACAAAAAACTTTTAGAGACTTTTATTTGACATACTGTAAAATAAATGTAACTACAATTTCTACAAAATTTCTGGCAGTACATTTTTTTTGCTTAGATGCTTGACATGTTAAAAAATCTAGACAGAAATGACCAAACTAAACCAACTAATGTCTTTTTGTTTATGTTAGCATTTTCATAAAAACTAAAAAGTCACAATGAAGAGATAAAAGAGCCACATGTAGCTGCGGAGCCACAGGTTGCAGACCCCTTGGTCTAAACTGATGAAATCTAGAATGTGTGAGAAGAGAGGTAAATGATAAAAGCAAACAAACAAACAAAAAAAAAAACATCAGCAAGCTTCTATGTTCTCCTCTGCTCCAGGAGGAGCCTGTCTGTCCCACCATGAGCTTTAAGGTTCGACCCCACAGTCCCAGGATCACAAGGATGTCTAGTTACAAGACAGGTTTCAGCCCTGACAGAACAACCTCCTCATTCCAGGGTGGACCCCCCCATCAGGGCTCCCCACCCAGAACTCCACGCAGGTAGACAGACCTGAGAGTTAATAATGATGTTTGTTCAGATTCCAAATGTTTCTTCTTGTGTTTCTCTGGGACAGGCTCAGTTTCAGCGGGATGTTCAGGTCAGCCTTCAGAGATTCAAACCAGCAACCTCCATCATCACCTGTCAAAAACAAACTGTTCATCCCCAACAGAAGAAAAAAGGCCAGAGGTACACTTTGTGTGTGTGTGTGCGTGTGTGGGGGTGTGTGTGTGTGTGTAAATTTGCATGCCACTGGTAAGACAATTTAGACCATTACCAAATGGGAGGGTCATTTATAGTGCTACTTTGACACAATATATATATATTGGAATTTTCATGAATGTTTCTAAATAAATTTCTGAAAGTTTCATTTCTAAAATGGTACATATTGTTCTCATTGTGGAGTTAAAAAAACATCACTCTGTTTAGTCAGCAGTGTTTGATCGACCTTTAAAATCTGACTATCTTGCAGAAAAATCGGAGTCAACAGTGTTCAGAATGAGCCACAGCTTGCTGGCTGCAGAGGTTGTCCAGAATAATCATCACACATCAGATGCTGCACTTGTAGTGTTTGATATAAAGTCAAAAATATTGAAGAAATACTTTAGTGTAAGGCCTGCACAATATGAGAACAATGAACAATGAACAAATTCATTCACTGTGATAATTTGTTTACAATTATATTTATATTTCGGCATGTTTTGCATAACACCTGTGTTTGGGGAGCGTTGCCTTTCCTGAAACCAAAGCATCTCCCTTCTTCCTTTCCCTCCATTTGAAGGGAGAGTTTAAGTGTAAGTGTGTCCAGGAAATGTATTTTTTAAATCTGACCCTCTAAATGGAGGGATATAAAGTCCTCCCCTGCGAGGGTAAACCGTGTCATGCTGAGAAGCGCTTTTCTTCACGTGGGTGTGCTCTGAACCACTTTTTGTTGTAGCAATTTTAAAACTGCTGTTGTTATGTATATTCAAGCGCTGGAAGCTCCACGCTAATGCTAGCAGACTGTCAATTATTGGTGACGTCATCGAACAAAAGTAACATCTGAAATATGAGACATTATTTTTCATAACTCTCCGTTTGGAGGGATAAATGAAGAGGAAGGGAGAAGGGAAAAATTCGGATTGGGCCCCAAATAGAGGTGTAACAAATCACAAAACTCACGGTCGGATCATGTAAAGGTTTTGGAGTCTGTTAGATCAGTTTTTGGATCAGTAAAAAAGAGGGGAAAAAAGGAAAACTAACAAAATTAAAGCTAAAAATGTATTTTTTTGAAACATTTCACGACATATATTTTAATAAACCATATACAAATCAGTTCAAAACACAAACACATACATATTATATAAAAAATGTGCTCATTGAAGCCTATTCATAAAAACAAAACACTTATGACACCTTTAGTCTCATGAATATTCCTATACATTAAAAAAACCCTCAAAATAATCATTTAAAATAAGTGCATCATTATGCACTGCAGCTTTAAATAAACTGGATGGATGGATGGAATAATTTACAACTTTAAATACTTTACTGTGTCCTCTGCTGCTCCCTCACTGGGCACATACCAGGAAAATCTTTTCATAACCTCGATACCCAGACATGAAAACGTGTTTACCCATGTTTTTGTAGAACTCTGCAAAGTAAATAAACCTGATCTCTCATTATCCCTGTCTTATGTTAAACTTCTCCCACATGTTTTATCGTGTCTTTGAATTATTTCTGCTTTGATTGCTTGTATTAAACCATTTCCAATCCAACTCAAGCTTAATTGGTAGCGTATATTCTTCAGTTGGCTCACATGCGTATTGTGATCACTTGCTGAGGTCTAGTCAAGTAATGGTAACATCATTTCACATTTTCAAGGCAGCAGCATCTCCATAAACTTTTACATCTTTAAGTATCTTCTATGTCGAATCAGAGGAAGTCTTCCTGTGTTTACAGTTCTGCATATTGAGTCTTTTCAGCAACTTGCTGACACCTTTGAAAAGCTTTCTCAGTGGTCTTTTAATGACACCTATGGCATTTTAAACCAAAATTAAAAAGCTGTGCCGTTTTCTAGAACATAGTTTATGCATAGCAACGGTAGTTTACCAAGGGTATATTCAGACACATCTGGTTCACCAGAGTTCATTTCCCACGATAATCCAGAACACATTTTCAGTCGGAATACACTCGAGTGGGCCCTAGTCTGGGAGCAGGAACCGCTCTCTGACCAATCTTTTGAGGTGATTTGATTCGTTTCCAATCAGACTGAGCTCCAGTTCACTCTGAGATTACTCAGTCTGAATACAATCTATGCTCGGAGCGGAACAACTGGACCAAAACGACCACTGTAGCCATCGTCACATAATGTAAACTGAGTAAGTATGAAGCAACTGATGAATCATTGACAATTGTGACGCAAAGATTGTGGTTTTATCACAGAAAAAATGGGTCCAACTATTTATTTGTTTGTAATGTTTATTTTAACACAACTAAAAATGCTTCTTTCATGCTTTTCTGTGTCTTGTTATGTGGCACACACCTAAAAGCCACCTTGTAGTTCCCCAATAGGATTCTCTTAAGAACAATGCCATAACACCACAATGATGAGACACAACTCACTGAAATGTGGTCGGATGAATTCAGACTCACAAACCTGATGCACATTGATTCTCACACTGTTTTTCTGACGATCTGCATGTCAAAGATACTTATCATCCTACCATCTTAGTCATTGTCTCCTCAGTAACCGCCTTGCAGCAAACCTCTGCTATGCCAAGTAAAGTGTTGTACCTGACGTTGATGTCAACGTTCAAAATTGGTCAGCAAAAAATAAAGTTTGAATAAGTGAACTATCCTGACAAGGATTGAAAAGAGCAGGACTTTGGTAAATTCTCTCTGGTTGCTTTGCCCCGCCCTCGTAATTCCTGACCAATGAGTGAAGAGACCTTTGGTCACAAAGAATTTGGATAAACCAGTGATCCTGATCCGGTTTGTGAATCAAAAGCACAAGATAGCTCTGATGAAACAATGAAAACACCCGAAGGGCTCAGCTGTTTATCTAAATGATCACTTATCAAAATATTATGCTGATCTGCACGCTAGACTCTTACGGAGGAGAAGGCAGATCCAAGGTACTTGGGTGCAGAACTCCAGGATCTTTGTCAAACCACTCGGTCCAACGGACCTGGCTAAGCCACTGGAGATCAAAGGAATGAAAGACTTTGAGAAGTGTGGGATGATAAGCGTCTGAGCCTTTAATTAAAGCAAAAATAAGTGTGAAATGTGATTTTAAAAAAACAACGCCTATAATCTACAGCTACTGAAGGTGAACTTTGACCCGATTTTCAGCTGACCTGCAGACAACTTGAGCACAATTCATTTGATATGACACCAGCTGAATGGTGATGGACCCGACAATCAAAGTCTGCAGCCATAACAATGAGGAGAACTCATGAAATGCGTTCACAGCTGTAAAACAGGCAGCAGAGGGATTACCGTGGCCTTGATCCTGTTGCTAGACTTGGTTTCCTAAACTGTGGTTCATCACTAATTTTTCATTTTTTTAATTTAAGCAATCTTCACATATTTTTGATTTTTTTCTTCTCCTAAAGTGTGATTTATGACTGATCTTCTTTAATTAAAACAATCTGCTTAAATTTTCATTTTTTTTATACTTGATTTATGTAAATGACTTTTTTGATGATGGTCATCTAAGTATATTTTGAATTTTTGGTATTGATTTATTTATATTTTTATGATAATCAATGACTGTCATCAGCGGAAGTCATTTGTAGACTATAAATATTTGATAATAAGAGGGCAGACAACCACAAGAGGGCAGTGCAGGTCGGCTCTGCCTGAAGTTGTGTTCTGAGTCTTCAAAGCTCCCCTGAGATGTTCAACTCCTGGAAATTGGATGAAAGTTCTGTCAGAGAACAGTTGACTAAAGAAACTGAAGCTTCTCTCACGGCTGTGTAAGAACAGCTGACGGCAGAAAGCTGCTACATTGTTTCTGCTCATAATCCCTGAAAGTGTGATCCTTTAATGAAGCCAGCTCATTTGACCCAGATGGAACATTTGTTCCTGACATCCCAAAACACAGAGGTGCACTGTAAATCTGAACGGCTCCATGAGGAGGAGCAGCATCATGGCTGTCTCTAGGAGCATGGCGACAGCTGGGCGTGCAGACAGTAGAGGTTAAGTTGTATAATTACAGTTATACCATGGTCTGGATGAATACTCGATTCTGATTGGCTGCTGGGTGTGCATTAAAAAGTGATAATGCACAGTGATAACGCACACCTAAAAAAGAAGTTCCGGTCACACAGACCAAACGTTCGATATCACTGCGCAGGCTTCTTTAAAACACATTTTCCTTCATCGTCTGGACAAAACAAGCAGTAATGGATGAACTTTATCTCTGAACTGATGCTTTATTCAACTTATTGTAGCGACCAGCATTTATATTCCTCTGCTTTTGTAAGGTAAATTAATATTGACAAATTGGTTATTCTCCTTCTAATAAAGCACCACTCGACATGAAAGGTGTAGTCTTCTGTTTCACCACAAGAGGGAGTTTCTCATTTTAGAGCAGCTCAGAAGAACGAACCTGCTGTGAAATGAAACACAGACAGAAGCTGAATATGTTCTAGCTGCTCACTGAAGGATTAACGTCAGAAAAAGAAGAAAAATATCCTAATTTGTCCGGGTCTTTCTTTCAAAACAGCGACACTTTACCGCTGCAGCTGAGGTCTGTAACGGCTTCAGGCTTCATGCCGTGTTCCATGTCACCGTGACAACAAACCGCATCACGGATCAAATAGTCCGCTTTTTTGTGAAAAAATGAGCTAAACCAAAGAAATAACCAGAATAAAGTACTAAATATTGATTAAATGTTTATTTATTTTGTAAATGACCATGGTATAAGCGGGATAATACCCTCCGAAGAGTGCATTATGAGAAATTAACGCACTTCACTGAGGCAACCGTCCTCCGCTTCGCGTCGGACGGTTTAGGCCTCCGCGTCGTGCGTTAATTTCTCATAACGCACACTTCGTCGTATTATCCCTTACATAAAGACGGCAGAGATGAAACCCGCTTACAGTTGGAAAGAGTCATTTTGCATTATAAATTTTGAACATGAAAAAAGTAATGAACACAGTTTGGGACCAAAGATGAAAAGACTCAAAGCAACTGTAAAAGCACAGAGGTGGAGGGTTGATGATAATCACAATCACTTTGACTTCATGCTGAGGTAAAAACTCAACGAGCTGAACTTTCAAGAACCTAATCACCAAAGTTGAATCTGTAACGACATTAGAATGTCAGAAATATTTGAGTATTTCTCCTCAATAGTAACACATTTAATTGTTCTGTTTTCATTAAGTAATGTCATCCGGGAGAGGTTTATCTGAGGATGAGTTAGTTCTATGCAGAGTCCGGGTTTGGAAGAAAGTGATTGTGTTTGTTGGCTCGCACAGAACACCTGAGAAGTCAGTCCTGCGGGTCAGAGAGACCTCCTGCAGCCACCTCAAGTCTCACTGATGCAACCTGACTTTACCTGCTGAATGTTTTGCAGTGCAGACAGAGAGGGAGGCGTGTCTGATGTGAGCAGCACTCACACATTTACACACAATTGCACACAGACACTATTACCCAGTGCGCTCGGATACTCTACAGGACTGAAACTCCCAGCAGAGGAACACATCTGTCCTTCTAACAGCTGAATGGGCATTGGCTTGTCTGATGTGGCAGGAACTGCTGTGTTTCTGAACGTCCTCAAGGTTCTGATTCTGCTGGAAGATTTCGTTTCTGGACAAGAGCAATAATTTTTCTCTGCTGGATTGTAGGATTTCTGTTCAGGCTGTTTGCTTCAGCTTGACTTGAGATCTAGGAATAAATAAGGCAACCTTTAGGAAAAATGATCTTGCTTAAGTTTCTGTAGTAGGAAAAGGTCTTTGAAGAGAGTCTCGAGATCTGCCAACCTCCAAGGACTTTTGATGGACAGTTCTAAATGGATTCTTCAAAGTTGATCATGTTATGTAATCCGCTTTAATATGTTTTCATTTTGAGGTTTTTTTTATGTCACTTTAACTTTAAAAGTTCAGTAAAAAGTTTGAAAGAAAGACAGAGGAGACTGATACATCTGTCTTACCTGACGGAGTGTCGTCATGACAATGAGGCGCCTAAGTACCCTGATGCTAAGAAAGTGGAAGAACACAGAAAGATCGGCAGGAAGAAGACGGAGTGAACCTTTTTGGAGGGTGGAGGAGTGGGACGCAGAAGGAGAGGAAGAGGAGGAGAGGACAGAAGTGAGGAAGACACACAGACGGATAATGAGGAGAAACTCTGAGCCATGTGGACAAACGAATGAAGATGAGAAAGAGAGGAAGAACCGCGAGAAGAGGACGGAGTGCAAGAGGTCCAAATCTAGAGAAGAACAGGACTACAGCAGACAGGAGAAGAGAGGAGAAGAACGCAGGAGGTCTGCATCCTGTGTGATGGTGGAGGACAGAGGGGGGTGTCAGGGGGACAGGCTGCGAAACGCAGTGGACAGGAAGACAGTGAGACGGCGATCCGAGCCCTGCGGCGTCCTCTACATTCAGCTGCTTCCACTGTCATTCAGGAAGAGGCGGGACTTGCTGCTGAGACGGACGGGACGCAGGTTGTCCTGCAGTAAGGAGGGGGCCAGTGCGGAGGACAGGATGACAGTTGGACAGATGCGCCGGGGGATGTCTGAACCTGTCGGCCCTCTGGACAACAGTAAGGTTAAGTTTAACCCCATGTTGTCATGGCAATATGGGAGGTAACAGTGAACATGGCGATGCTTCTTTAAAATTATCACATCAATGCTGTCCTATCATTACAACCCCATTCATTTCGGTTGCTTGTAATATATATCCAGCATCATTACATCATAGTTATTTTTTCTTGAGATATCAATACAAGAACATTTAATTAATGTGATATTTTGAAATATAATTTTACGTCATTATTATATAATGATGTGACCGCCACCTTAACATAGTGGAAGGGTTTAAGTTCTCAAGTGATTTCAGGAGACATGCCGCCTGGGGCTTCTGCCCCTTGTAGGGTCACCCATGGCAGACAGGTTCTGCATGATGAGCAAAAGAGCAGAAGCCCTTTATGAGACCTTCTATGAAAGATCCTGTTTTGTTGCCCGGATTGCCCAGATTGGTGTCACCCCGCCTCAATGGCAAGGGTTCAGGGTGGATGAGGTTCACCCCGAATACCTCAGGTCTCTGGATGCTGTGAAAGTTTTGGCTGACACGTCTCGGCAGCATTGCATAGCAGACAGAAACCATACCACTGGACTAGCAGACAGGAGTGGTGGTTCCCCATTTCAAGAAGGGGGACCGGAGAGTGTGTTCCAACTACTGGGGAATCACACTCCTCAGCCTCCCTGGGAAAGTCTATGCCAGGGTACTGGAGAGGAGAGTCCATCCGATAGTCGAACCTCAGATCCAAGAACAACAGCTTGGTTTCTGTCCTGGTTGTGGAGCAGTGGACCAGCTCTACGCCTTTTTTAGGGTGCTGGATGGATTGAGGGAGTTTGCTCATCCAGTTCGTATGTGCTTTGTGGATCTGGAGAAGGTGTTCGACCGAGTTCCCCACGGTGTCCATGTGGAGGTTACTCTGGGAGTACGGGGTCTGGGGAGCCTTACTGAGCACTGTCCGGTCTCTGTATGACCAGGGCTTGGTTTGCATTGCAGGCAGTAAGTCAGACCTGTTCTGGGTACATGTTGGACTCCAGCAGGGCTGCCCTTTGTCATCAGTTCTGTTCATAGCTTTTATCTATAGAATTTCTAGGTGCAGCCAGGGTCTGGAGGGGATCTGGATGTCAGAATCAGGATGTCATCACCGCTCTTTGCAGATGATGTCCTATTGGCTTCATTAAACCAGGACTTGCAGCATGCTTTGAAGCGGTTTTCAGGTGAGTGTGAAACAGCTGGGATGAAAGTCAGCACCGCTAAATCTGAAACCATAGTTCTTGACCGGAGAAAGGTAGTTTTTCCTCTCTCTCTGGGTCTAGTGCTCCTGCCTCAGGTGGAGGAGTTTAAATATCTTGGGGTCTTGTTCATGAGTGAGGGAAGATCGGAGCGTGAGATTGACTGATGAATTGGAGTGACATCCACCGTTATGCAGTCGCTGTGTTGTGGTGAAGACAGAAAGCAAAGCTCTCAATTACCGGTAAATCTTTGTTCCAGTACTCAACTATGGTCATGAGCTCTGGGTCATGACTGAAAGAACAAGATCCTAATTACAAGCGGCTGAAATGAGTATTCTCCGGAGGGTGGCTGGGTGCTTCTTTAGAGATAGGGTGAGAAGCTCAGTCACCCGGAGAGAGCTCGGAGTAGAGCCGCTTCTCCTCATATTGAGAGGAGCCAGTTGAGGTGGCTCAGGCATCTCATTCGGATGCCTTCTGGATGCCTCCTTGGAGAGGTGTTCCGGGCATGTCCCACTGGGTGGAGGCCCCGGGGAAGACCCAGGACACGCAGGAGAGACTATGTTTTTCAGCTGGCCTGGGAACGCCTCAGGGTCCCCCCAGAGGAGCTGGAGGAAGTGGCCGGGGAGAGGGAAGTCTGAGCATCTTTGCTCAGACTGCTGCCCCCGCGATGGATGGATGGATGGTGGGAGGGATGGATTACATAATTGTGACATTTTCAAAAATTACAACATTATAACAATAATAATACAATTTTAAGGGCTGCACGGTGGCGCAGTGGTAAGCGCTCTCGCCTCACAGCGAGAAGGCCCCGGTTCGAATCCCGGCTGGGACCTTTCTGTGTGGAGTTTGCATGTTCTCCCCGTGCATGCGTGGGTTTTCACCGGGGACTCCGGCTTCCTCCCACCGTCCAAAAACATGCTTCATAGGTTAATTGGTGACTCTAAATTGCCCCTAGGTGTGAATGTGAGAGTGGATGTGTGAGTGATTGAGGCCCTGCGACAGACTGGCGACCTGTCCAGGGTGTACCCCGCCTTCGCCCTTCAGTAGCCGGGATAGGCTTCGGCGCCCCGCGACCCCGAAAGGGACTAAGCGGTCAAGAAAATGGATGGATAATACAATTTTAAAAGATAATTTCTGAATCATTATTAACATAAATGTGTCTTTTAGTAAAAGTCTTCAATATTATTGGATAAGAATGACCTTTTGAAGTACAATATTGCAACCGGTCAGAATAATTCTGTTGATTCTTCTCAGAACATGCTAATGATCCATAAATCAGATCATATCTGTGGTTTCAAACTCTCCACTGTTCTTGTTTGTTTCCAGTAATCATGTTATATAATGTGTTTAAAGGATAACCAAACCCTA
>NC_050531.1:21597465-21598239 GCF_002922805.2 Oryzias melastigma | reverse complement strand
AAAAGTAATATGTCATCCGCATAGAGACTAATTTTATGATTGCCATGTTTTGTTTTAACTCCTTTAATGTTAGAACATTAAATTGTTTTATTCTTGAATATAGTCAAAAGCCGTCTGTGTGCTGCCCCCCACAGGTTGAATCAAGGTATTATTGTTGAATTTTGTGATTGGTCAAACCATGTTAGTTTCAGAAGTTTGATGTCATGATCTGCCGCTCCAGTAATGATAACAGTCCTGTTCCCAAGCCCCGCCCCTCTGACTAGATTTTAAAATTTCGGCTGAGGGGGGAGTCAGCCTCCAACTTCCCTGTTTAGTGACCCTTTAATGTTTCATAGGTGTGGTGGTGTTGTCTTCTGGGGCTATTAAAAAAACAGTTAAATCTGTTGCAACTTTGGGAGAATATTTTTCAACTTAGAAGTTGAAACTATTCTGACTGTGAATTGGAAATTATTCATTTCAAGCACTTATATTATCTAATTTACTGTGTGTTAAACGTCTGTTTTGTGATGTTGTAAAGTTAAAAAAATTATTTACTTTGGAGTGACAGGATAATTAAATTTTTGTGTAAAATGGGCCCTAGTGGTTACCGAGTGAACTGATCCAGCTTCAGTTGGTTTTGTGTGTTATTTTTACCTAAAAAAGAACTCATAATGTGATAGATTGTCCGTCAATAACAGCGAGTCAATTTGAATCAGCTGATTGTCTGTTTCATCAGCAAGTACGAATCATAGTTACATGGCCCCAAATGTATCTCAAATGCTAAGGAACCGACAT
>NC_050531.1:21588849-21597285 GCF_002922805.2 Oryzias melastigma | reverse complement strand
TTTTTGTGTAAAATGGGCCCCTAGTGGTTACCGAGTGAAATGATCCAGCTTCAGTAGGTTTTGTGGGTTATTTTTACCTAAAAAGAACTCATAATGTGATAGATTGTCCATCAATAACAGCGTGTCAATTTGAATCAGCTGATTGTCTGTTTCATCAGGAAGTACGAATCCTGGTTACATGGCCCCAAATGTATCTCAAATGCTAAGGAACCGACATTGGAAAAGCTCTTTCTCAGACACACATCACAGTTTCTTTTCTTACTGTTTGTGTTGGAGCTGGTGCTGGTTGGGTTCTACAGGAGTTCTGTCCTAAAGCATGGCTGAACGTCTTCATGTTGCTGTTACCATGGTTGTCTCAGAGCCCGTGAAGAACAATGCAGCTGTCTAAGGTGCTCGTGTGTTCACTGTGAGGTTGTGAAGACGTCAGAGACCTGAATTCCTGAGCCTCCAGGATGAACGGAGAGCGTAGCAACAAAAACAAACCTGATCCCCTTAATGCTGCTCAGGTTCTCCGTGTGTCACCAAAGCAATTGTGATTGTGGATCTTCTCAGAGAGCTGTGACCCCCTGTGAAGCTTGCACTGCTCTGACAGACTGATAACAGCCGGGTCACTAGACACCAAGAGAACAAGCTGAGAAGAGCTTCTTGCTGCAGCAGCTTCTCTGAGAGAAAACAGAAAACCTGGATCTCCTGCCAGCAGGTCTGTGGAAGGTGGAACCATCTTCATCTTCAGAAAAATCTGGTTGTGAAGCTTCATTTGGGAAAAAAAGCTCAAATGAGGAGTAGAGTGGATTCCTGACATCCTGTTTTACACACATCTGCACTATTTTTAGCCCTCTTTGCTTAGTTATGACCTAGCAGATGTGAGGGCTGCGACCGGAGCAGCTGTGCCCGACTTTAAAATCCTCAGCCGACTGTTGGCCCGGATTGTTTTCAGTCGTACCTCTTTCATCCTGCAGCCACTGCGCACAGGCACAATGTGACATTCTGCTCCACCACCCAAACACAACAAGCTGAGCTGCAGCAGAAGCCAGGGATTCTCTGCAAAACAGACCAGAAGGCAGCATGGCAAAAAATAAATAAATAAAAAAGGTAACAGATTATACTAAATGTAGCAGCCAGAAGAGGGAGGTAGCAGAGCAGCAGAAGCATCCTCTGGATTGATTTAAAATAAGGAGCCTGTCTAAAAGAGAACCCATGAATGCAACAGAGCTGATCACACAAAGATTTTTAGGCAGATTTGACGGTTCATTCTTTTATTTACATCAGTAAAACCATGCAGAGTTTGTGAAATCAACCCTAAAGAACTATAGCTATTGCTATAGCTATAACTATCAGTCCTTCATTCGAAAACCACAGTGTGAAAAATAATGCAGTTTTAATACACTTCTGGTAAGGTTTAGGGATAAGATTTGAATGGGATGAGTTTGGGTTAGTTTGCAAAATATCAATCAAAGACTAAGTAAATACACATTATCTAATGATTTAAGACTTGATTTAAGGTACAAGCTGTATGAAAAGTGCTTAGGATATAAAGCTATTTTCTTAACTGACTGATTAACATAAATATTTAGAGATATTTATGTTCTCTATATCTTTCATTCAGAGAGGCATTGGGTACCATTTTTTTTGTCTTCCGTATGAGCTAAACCCTGAATATGAGCCCAGCCTTAGAGTGGACCATAGACTGTAGAATCAGTGGACAGCTCAACCCCTGGGGTTCCAAACAGAAGGTTACTGCTGGCTACAAGTAGCAAAAATCCCAGACTTCTATTGAAAAATAGGCAATTATTACTATTTCTATTAATCAGAATAACCATTCTTGCTTTGAAACATTTTTCACATCTAAATTCTTATCCTCGTTTTTTTTTAAGATATTTTTTCTTTATCGCAAATTATAAACTGACCAATCAGTTTCTTCAACAAAAGCATGCGGAGCCCGTTGGCCCCACCTCGAACTTTTATGGAAGTCATGTGGAATTCGAACAAACTCACTCGTTACTGGTAACTTTCGTTGCCCTAAAAACATGACTGAGGCCGACTTGGACCAATCACTGTCATCTGGCTCCAAATGGCGGCACCCGAAATGCAGAGAAATGTCCACGGATTTGGCCTCACATTGCAAGAGCCGGAGGAAAGGCATTTTCTATGGATGACGTCAAACCCCGCTTCGTCCAGTAATAATATATTTCTATGGAGTGGACACTATCATTAGCTCACTGACAGTTTGTCAATGACTGTTTCAAATATCAGAGCTCATTGAGGAACTCTAACTGAAAGAACCTGACCTTGGTGAGGATATTCAGATTAAAGCATTGAGGTTGCCTAAAGTTTCAAGCAAACATGATCTCAGATCAAAAATACATTGTACATTTGTCTTCAAGGTGGCGCAGTGGTTAGCGCTCTTGCCTCACAGCGAGAAGGCCCCGGTTCGACTCCCAGCTGGGACCTTTCTGTGTGGAGTTTGCATGCTCTCCCCGTGCATGCGTGGGTTTTCACCGGGGACTCCGGCTTCCTCCCACCGTCCAAAAACATGCTTCATAGGTTAATTGGTGACTCTAAATTGCCCCTAGGTGTGACTGTGAGAGTGAATGGGTGTGTGATTGAGGCCCTGAGACAGACTGGCGACCTGTCCAGGGTGAACCCCGCCTTCGCCCATCAGCAGCCGGGTTAGGCTCCGGCACCCCCGCGAGGGACACAGCGGTCAGGAAAATGGATGGATGTCTTGAATGTTGTATCACTCCTTGCGGGCTCCTTGCTTGCAGCCTGACTGTTAGAATTTAGGAAATAAGACAATCACACGGTAGTTTGAGTAGAAATCCTAAAAGGGGCCCATGTATCTCCTGCTCACCCCATCTGCACAACATTGCAGTCAGTAATTGGGCCAGTACTTACATCTCACTAACCACTGGAGTGTGGATTAAAGTGCACCATGTGACAGCATCTCTCGTACGTCATAAACGAGTGTAACTTACATCATCCTTACAAATACTTCACAATACACTTACCACAAACACAACAATAGCACATTCTGTTTTCATGACCCCCTTTTAAAGTAGCTAGACAAGTTTCAAGGGAACTGCAAGACATACCTCTTAAGATGTAGCCGATTGTCCCAGACTAGACAAAAACCTGCAGCAGATGCTGCGAGTTACGACTTAAGGGAGTGTTTTTTCACCTTTTTTGAGACAAAGTTCTCTTTTTTCCTGAGCAAGACTCACAAGGCACACTAACAACCAAAAATACAAAAGAGAAACTCTATAGTCTGTATTGCTGTACAGTCCCTACACAATCTCGCATGCATTTTGTATAATATTTAAGGCACAAAAATTTTGAAGTTGCAGATGTTTTTCATAAAAGTTGCCAAAGTTTTATATAATATTGTTGTAACTAAATTCATTGAAAACTAGTTTTCCCTCCAGTTGATTAAAATGCAATTTAATATAACCTCACAACAAAAGAAATAAAATGACATTCTTTCCAGCACATGTAAATATTTAATTTACACCTCAAAGAATCACAGATTCTTTACTTTCATTTTACTACATGGGTGAAACCACATTCATGACTCCGGCCGATTATAGTGCAAATATGGCAAGAAAAATTGTGGTACACAAGTATACCTTGAACTTGTTATCCTCTGGAGTATAGCACAAATTTAACACAAAATATAAATAGAACACTGTTGTGAAGATGTGTTTGTCCATGAAAAGGGAATGTAGAAACAGGGAGGGGAGAGTTCAGCAGTCTTACTGCTTCTGGGAAAAAGCTGTTTGTGAGTCTGGTGGTCCTGATCTTAATGCACTGTAGCCTCCTGCCTGAGGGGAGCAGAGAGAAGTGTTGTGAGTGGGGTCTTTCAGGAGGCAGGAGACTCGTTTCCTACATCTTGCTGCCTAAGTGTTGGCGGTGGTCTGCAGGGTGCATCCCACAGTCCTCTGTGCATCTCTGATTAACCTGTGCAGAGCTTTCCTCTCTGCTGCTGCCAGGCCACACCATGATGTAAGATGGCAGAACGTTCTCCGCCACCTTTACAAGGATGTCAGGACTCACTGGGCGCCCCATCCAAGGCCGCCTTAAGCTACTTAGAAAATAGAGGTGATGATGTGCCTTGCTGATCCGTTAGGAAGTGTTGGTGGTCCATGTGAGGTCATTGGAGATGTGCAAGTACATACCTGAAGCTGGAAACTATTTTCACTGCGGTCCCTCTGATGTGCTGGGGAGGAGGGAGATGTCTGTCTCCTCTGAAGTCCATGATCATCTCTTTGGTCTTCTTCACATTGATGCAAAGGTTGTTGTCTCTGAACCGCTGAGCAGTCATGTGTGAGCGTGGTGAAAAGAAGGAAGTTGGCACAGCCCTGGGAGGAACCTGTGCTGAGGGTGATTGATGGAAGAGGAGGACATGTTGCTCTGTCAGGAAGTCCAGACCCAGTTGCAGAGAGTCAAGCTCTGTCTTAGTGTGGATGAGGGTTTGTGGGATGATCGTACTGAAGGCTGAGGTGCAGTTCACAATGAGAAACCGAATGTATGAGTTCTTGTTCTTTATTATTTAACAAGACACACAAAGGCCCAATCTGAATTCTTCCCATCTCCCTATCCATTTGAAGGGACATTTTTAGTGCAAGTGTGCCCGTAATCTTTTTTTTTAATTCCACCCTCCAAGCGGAGGGAAACAAAGTCCTCCGTTGCAAGGGTAAACCGCGTCACGCTGAGAAGTGTTTTCTTCACGTGGGTGCGCTCTGAACCACAGACGTTTATATTTAAATGTAAGTAATGACTTTTTGTTGTAGCATGACTTTTTTAAAGTTCTAAAGCCGCTGTTATGTATATTTGAGCGCTGGAAGGCCCACGCTAAAGCTAGTGGACTGGCAACTATTGGTGACGTCATTGAATGAAAGTGACAGTCGAAATATGGGACACTATTTTTTCATAACTCTCTATTTGGAGGGCTAAATGAAGAGGAAAGGAGAAGGGAAGAGTTTGGATTAGGCCAAGGAATCTGAAAATCTCCCTCTGCACTGTTCAGTGGCAGATATTTATTTCTTAGTCACACTGGTTGAAGATTTGGCTAAAGAGTCCATTTTAGGTTAGTGAATCTGATCAAATCGGATTGTTCAGAACAAACCAATATCGACTATCAGTTATATTGGCAACCACAAATTATGATATGTATAGTGAATAATGAATTATGATATGAAAAGAATTGTTGTTAAAATGAATCGTTACACCCCGAACAAACATAGGCAGGTTTAACAAAATCTCAACATTTAGAGCAGCAGCCCAAAATATTTAATTAGAACCCAGATAAGACAAGTTTTTAGGTTCCTCAACAGGAGAGGATCAAATATTCACAAAACAAAAGCTGTGAACTCAAGCTTTCTAAATGTGAACTGATCTTTGTTTTTGTTACACACCAAAAACTATGAAAAACTTGAGGTTGTGTAAACTTTTTTATTATGTCTTCTAAACTAGGAGACCTTCCGATGTATTTAGATGTAGATGTGGTCTTCCTGACAGACACGAACATGAGGATCCGAGGCCAAACATCACCCTCATGGGTTATCATAATGGTTCACTTTTTTCATTTTATTTACTTATTTACTACTTTTATTTTAAAGCAGAGCTTTTCTCTGAAGTGAAAGGGTCAATGATGAGGGAGGGAGGTGTTGAGGTGCTCTATACAATTTTATTGAATGCAGTGAAACATATGCTCCTCTAGAGGGCACTATTGCCTCATGTTGCAGAGCATCTGTCTTTACATTTCGGCATCCTTGTTCTTCCCCGCCCCCCCCCCAGCCCAAAGCAAGTCCTCACCTCCCCCGGCTCCCCCTCCTGCTTCCCCTTCCAGCAGGGAGGAGGTGGCTGTGTTCCAGCTACAGACTTACCTGACGGAGCCGCGGCGTCCGGAGAGCAGGAGGCTGCGCTCTTATTCCTCCCCACCCGACCCCGGACATCGCTACGACCTCCCAACCTCCTCACTCACCTGCTGCCAGCCGCCTCAAGCCCCGCCCACTCCTGCGTCTCCTCCAATCAGCACTCAGGTGAGTAGGCTGGTGTGTGTGCTCATGTGTTAGAACTTCAAGAGGAAAAGGAAGATGAAAGTTGATGAAACCTTAATGTTCTAAGATGATGATACACTTGATAATATCAGATCACTCCACTGGTTTCATACGCTTTGAATTGTACTACATTATAAATATGTATTTTTAAAAATGACTGTAAACTGAAGAGATTTTATGGATTTGGTCTTGATAACTCACACTTTAGGTTCAATATGGTTGATACAGAAACTCACCAATAGTTGCACCTGTAATCTTCCTGCTGAAAGGGTACAGGTGTGCTCAGAATCCAGCAGGCATCCTCACTGCCTATTAAAAAAATCTTTTGAGGGCATCATTAGAATCTCTGCTCATACTGTGCTTTACTGTTATGACACATTCTCTTTCTTTTTTTTCTTTTTTTTTACCTTTAATTTAACTGTTAGCTTTTAACTTTTCATCTTTTAATATGTCTCTGCATGGAGAGACAGCATCAGCTGACTCAGAAGCAGCCAGAAAAAATTGCGGAGAATATTATCACCCTTAGCAAGTGTTAATTGTTTGATTTAGAAGGAAGCACACACTCCTGATTTTGAGGTAGCCTACAGAGAGACAGCCCTCATCTGCGTCATAATGTATGCAGTCGCTGCGGCTGCTGTACAGTCTTTTGCTCTGAAAAAAAATAATAATAATAAAACTCTTTATGTTTAGCATCAATCCAATTATCTTTAATAAATTCTTTGCAAAGCATGATCAGAGTTTTTTAGATGAGTATGGATGGACCGGTAACAGACATTCTTCGGCTGCAGGGGTATTTGTGGATTCCTCCAGGGGGGATATTGCTCCTTTCTTATTTCCTTTTGTCCAATCTGGTGCCCAACAGTTATTAACTATGATTAGCCTCCAGCATGATTCAATTCCTCAGGCCCGATTGCTACCAAAACGGCGGCGCCTTGAGGGGGACGACTCCGTGTGACATAAGCTCTTGGAGCTCTATAGATGTAACACGGTGGCACAAAGATCACTGGGTAGTTCATTAGTTGTGTCCGAATTCCCCCCTCTAATCCCTATATAGTGCACTATATAGTGCATTCACCATGTTTAGGGCTGTCCGAATCTACTAATTCCAAAATAGAGTGCACTGGAGACTTCCCAGAAGTCTTTGGAAAAAACTAGCGTACATCGATGGTCACTAGATTAGTGGATATAGAGCACAATGCATCGCGGTCGAACAATTTCAAACAAAATAACATGTTTAAATGTAATATTTGAATAAACCAACCACATTTTTATATCTGGTGTAAAAATTGCCCTTTAAATCCAGAGCACGAAATGGTTCACTATTTAGTTTTTTTTTTTTCTGTAGTTAGGAGAGAATTCAGACAAAGCCATAATTTTTAATGTATTTTCACAACCTTCAAAGGCTTTATTTTTTATAGAGTTATTTGGGGTATTTAGATGTTTTGTTGTATCCTTATTTTACCTTTGATTGTAAATTATTTTTTTAATGTAACAATATGGATAAAAGTGGAGAATTAATGTCTTTAATAGTTGAAAATATTAGTGATTCGACTTCCGGTTCGATAACCGGAAGTTATTTCTTTTCATAGGAGAATAGCAAAAGCCATGTTTTTATTTTGAAATCCGCCACCGGAAGACAATCATGTTAGCTCCGACAGCTTGTTAGAAAGCCAAGCGGCGGGCCGAAGCGACTTTTACCGAGAGCAGACGAGCGTTCAGCGGCGTCAAAGCTCATTTCGATGCTCTGAGGTGTAAGATGAAGCCGTGAAGGAGCGTTTCATCCCCCGAAAGCTGCGTTTGGCAGCAGAGGCCAATGAACGGCGACTGTCGGGTAGGTGCCGGCTGACGCTCACACCGTGCAGGACGTTGCTGCCCCCGCGGGACCGCATCCCGGATCAGACGGGTACCGGAGGACCCAGTGATCCGGAGATGACAGCAGGCCGCGCGCTCACTCTGGCCGTTGATTTTCTTAAGCTTTAATGTTCACGTGCGAGATGTTTTAGTCCCGGCCCTGATTTGAGCAGGTGTGCCTTGCTGCGTCACACCTAACGGTCCTGACAGCTGAGGATGCGCGTGCGTGTTTGATGCACGCTACTGACAGGTCAGACTCCTGACTGATCCACGCATGCGCATCAATTATCTGAATCACTTAGTTCAGTATTTAAAAAATATTCAGCAATGCATCACATCCATCCATCCATCCATCCATCCATCCATCCATCCATCTATGCGTCCGTCCATCCATCCATCCATCCATCCATCCATCCATCCATCCATCCATCCATCCATCCATCCATCCATCCAACCATCTATGCATCCAACCATCTATCGATCCATCCATCTATGCATCCATCCATCCATCCATCTATGCATCCATCCA
>NC_050531.1:21587133-21588638 GCF_002922805.2 Oryzias melastigma | reverse complement strand
TTTACCCAGCTATTATCCATTCTTTGCCAAACCAGTTTTCATCCTTCTGTCATCCATCCATCCAACCATTATCATTTGTTCTGGGTCAGTCTCGGTAAGAAAGCCCACATCCTCCTCCAGTACCTCTCAGACCAACAGATATAGTGTCCTGGGTCATTTTGGGGACCTTCTACCTAACATATATTCAGTGTCTATCTAGCTAGCTGTCTGAATCACTTTCTTTCACCATGAGTGGTGTAATCTCCAAGTTTCTTCTACATGTTTAAGCTTTCCCTCTCATCTGAAAGGGATACCATAGCCCCACTCAAGCAAGCTCATTTATGTTTCTAGTATCTGGGATCTTAACTTCTTCAAAGGTGAGAGTCAGAATATAGACAGCCAAATAAATGGATTGCTTTGTTTTCAGACTAAGATCTCTCCTCTCCACAACAAAGTCAACCTTAATATAGATGTGCTCAGATCCATTAGTTTAAAAAGTTCAAATTGAATCATAATGCTGAAAGCAGAAATGGGAATCTTGGCTCTGAATCTGTGAACCCGTCTTCTCCTCAGCTGCACTGAGAAATTTTGTTCCTACAGGCTGTCGACAGAATTTGTGACAGAGAACAACCCTGGAAGACGCACTAAAAGCCAGACAAACAAACCTCCTGGATCTTCTGGATTTGGACACCCACATATAATATCCTCAGACACAATATGGACAAAAAAATAAAATCTCCAATTTTTTTTCACATCAAATTCAATTTTCAAGAGAAACTGTTTCAGCCAGAACTGAAGCATGCTGTTCTTCCTGAGTCTGAACATTGATGTCTTCTATAGGTAGAGGACAGACCTTACAGGAAGACTAATGACTGGATTCTCTATAGCTGGTAATACATGATTGCCTCAATATTTGATGAGATGATTGAGGGCCACAAACTCAATCACTCAAGGGGCCAAAACCCACCTTCTGTTGCAGACCAAACATGATAAACATTTATTATTTGGCCACTGATGATGCTAGTGCTGATAGCTGAAAACGCTGAAGCTGACAGCTGAAAACGCTATAGCTGACAGCTGAAAACGCCAAAGCTGATAGCCAGCTAGACTATTAGCTAAATGTCAAATTACCCTAGAAAACTAAATAAAAAAACGTAGGTTAGCCCAAACAGCTAGCATGTAGCTGAAAAATAGCTAAACTTCACAATGTCCTAAAAAACTGAAAAAAGCTTAAATTAGCCAAAACAGCTAACATGTAGATTAAATATTAGCTAAACTCCAAATTAGCCTAAACATCTTAGTAAATGCTAAAATAGTCCAAAAAGCTACCAGAATACCTATTTTTAAAACTTAAAAAAGTAACTTTTCAAAGGCGAACATTGATAATACTCTGAAGTCACAAGAAACTACTTTCCAGACTGAATCTAATTTAGACATTGAAAACATGATATATTTTGCAGGTATTATTAAGTAAAGATAGCTTTGGCTGACTGGACTAAACTACACTAATTATAAATCTTTTTTTT
>NC_050531.1:21578451-21587126 GCF_002922805.2 Oryzias melastigma | reverse complement strand
TGAGGCAAGCTCCTCTGCTATAAAGAGACACTCAGAAAATACACTGAAATGAGTTCAAACACCTCTGCTATTAAAGCTCGTTTTTCCCTTCAAAGTGTGTCAGTAACATTGAACTTGTATTTGCTACATTTGTTATGAAGGAAAACTTCAAAATGTCTTCAGAACTTCCCGATAACCTAAACAGTCAATAAGGAGGAGGGGGAAAGGAGTTGTTCTCAGCGCACTGACTGTGTTGTTGCGTGCAGGCTGTGGCTGCAGACGGCATGACGGAGCAGCAGGACCCAGAGGATGCAGGTGAGACACGGGTGATGCTGCTGCTGCAATATAATCTATTGTGCAGGGCATTGTGGGCGAGCAGGCAGAGCGTTGTTATGGCAACAGACGGCTGAGCTGATTGTGAACTTTTCTCCTGATAATGCTCTTATGTCGCTGTTTGCTCCACATTCCTGTGTGACTCAGCTGTTATTGGGCACTGGGGGTGCAGGAAGTGATGTCACTACCTGCATGGTGGATGGGTTTTTAAGAGTTCTTAAGAAAGTGTCCCGGCGGTGTCGTCGTGCCCCTATTCAGCTCTGTTATGTGGTTCCTCCACCTGCTGAAACATCTGTATGTTTCATAGTTGGTGCACCTTTCACTATTATGTCAGATGAAAAGATGAACGTGCATGATCTTAAACAGTCTACCTGACTTCGGATCCAGCTTCTGTACACATTTAGTCTGTATGCAACTATAGGACGAACTTAAGCGTACTTCATAGTAGTGCTGGGTGATACGGAAAAAACACATCACAATATCAATTATTTTATATCACAATAACAATATGTATTTTGATATGAAACAATAAAGTATATTTTCAGTTATTAAAAAAGCTCTCCCTAATTTTACTTTGAAAACAGGAAGCTTCATGGACATTTTATTTTGAAGATTAGATTACTTCCGGTGCCAGTAGTGCTGCTCATTCGGCTTTGTTGTAGTTCATAAATTAGAATCCAACATTATTCTGTATTTCTGGGCAATCAATATTTCACTACCTGAAAATTTACTATACTCAACATATTTACAAAGATCGTAAATCAAAGATTTGGACATCGCGAATATTCATACTCGAATTTTCGGGAGCGGATCACCAGTATTCGACCGTTAAGATACTTGTTCCACAGCTTGGTTTATCTCTTATTTTTGCAATCTCATACAGCATGTTCATTTTTGTGGGCTTTCCTTGAGTGATAGAAGGTTTGTTGTGTTAGCATCGGCGCGGGAATAGCCTTATAGCATAATTAAATATTTCTGTCTTCTGCTCATCGCCGGACGTCTTGAGTCCCAAATGCAACCAAATCAGTGACGTACCCCTCTTTTGCTGAAAGTGCTTCATTTTGGGCTGCCTGCATCGGAGTATCTGTCTGTTTCAACTCCAGAGAAACATCTTCAAGCTGTTTCCATCTTTCTGTACTCGTGTTAAGTAACATGAAGTATGTCGTAAAACTCGCGTAAGTGCGAATCAAAGAACGTAAAGCAGCTTTACGTTGCAAAACTACAAGACTTTTTATGTACACACTCACGAGGTTCCAAATATTTAATGATATACTTGGCATAATAATTGATCAAATTAGGTTATAAATGAAAGAAGAGAAATGGAATGATGGACACTTTTCAATCGCCCATGCGATATGTATCATCATATCGCCCAGCACTACTTCATTGCACCAGACACAATTAGAGCTTATTCCAGAAACCAAATCTGTTTTACCATGTTGGTACAATATTTAAAACCAGGAAATAAAAGTTGTTTGAAGATCCAAATTAGCCATAGTAGAGCATGATGCATCTTTTCTGGTAGGGATAGAAGTATCTACCCAGCAGATATATCACTGTGTGGAATAACTCAATCTGAAAGATGAGAAAACGGAAGCTCTAGATAGTTCATTCCTCATTCATTAGAGGTCTTCTGAAGTCTTCAAGCAACAAAGCAGTAAGGTCAAGGTTACAGTGATTCCATGTGCGAAAGCAATTACAGGAAGCATTTACTTGCACAGTGCTGGGTGGGAGCTCAGGACTCTGTTCTGTGCTTTCTTTATCGGTGTCCTCTGGATCTCTGCAGTGTCGGAGGAGTCGGAAAGAGACATCTACATGCGCTTCATGAAGTGCCACAAGTGTTACGACATCATCCCCACCAGCTCCAAACTGGTGGTGTTTGACACAACACTGCAGGTGAGGTACAGTAGTGGTTCTGTTGCTGCAAATCGTGATTCTGGGATCACGGCATCACTCCAGGGATCAAAGGCCGCAGTGACTGCATGATTTTCTGATATACAAGCCTTACTCGTGACTGATTACCTGGTTCAGGTGTGTCCAGTCAGTTACAACATGCCAGAGCAGGGTATCTTGGTAACATGCAGGGTTGCGGCCCTCGAGGCCTGGAGTTGTCTATCCTTGCTTTAAGTTGTGCGACTGCTGGTCTTTATCCTGCAAGTCCTGATGCTATAAGTCCCTATGTTGCAGGTCTACACTATATGGAGTAGGTTTCAATAGTCTAGGGCTGAATCCAAATAGCTTCCCTACCCTTATGGCTTCTCTCTACCCCTAAATTTAGCCCTCTTAGCAGAGAGATACGGAAAAAAAATAATGTCTTCATTTCGGGACATCACGACATAATGAATAGCTGCCAGTCATCTACGTTGGCACGTAGCTGGCTGTGCTCAGAAAAAAATGTAGTGCAGATTCCTCACCAGAATGTTCTTTTGCATATGCCACCACACAAAGTTTAAACGCTAAATGGAATGAGCTTTTCTTGACCATTGGTGCAATGGCTCATGACACAAACACCAAAGAGACCTGGCGGGAGGAATCTTAAAGGAACTGCCGTCTAATAGTAACAAACACATGCTAGACTTGGTGTTTATTGGGAACTGGCGTCAATAAGAGACAGGACACAATTGCAAGATATACGGTATTGTGCATATGAAATGAAGATGTTTAGTCGATCCCAACTAGCTTTGCAGCTGTGTTTTTGTGTTAGCCTGGGGGAGTTGCTCTCAGTGCAGACTCTTCTTGGAAGGAGTCGTTCTCATCTGTCAACATCTCAATGTGAGAACCCTCTCGTTTTCATGGATTGGGAGGGGCTGGTGCTCAGAGAGCAGGTTTTTAGATGAATGCTCAGAAATGTGTGAATAGATCAAAGTACAATTTTTGGAAGTATAATACACTTAAAAGCTCAAAAAAGTTGATTTTGCATGGTATAGGCCAAAGATGTCCAAAGTCAGTCCTCGAGGGCCAGCCTCCTGCTGGCTTTCCAGAAATCCTGCCTTATCTGCTGCTGATTACCTGGATCAGGTGTGTTTGGCCAGTAAGAGCTTCAATGGCAGGTTGGTTGGAAAACACATAGGACACTGGCCCTCGAGGACTGACTTTGGACACCCCTGGTATAGGCCCTTTAAATGTAAACTTCTGTGCTTCAGAGCACACCCACCTGAAGAAATACGTTTCTCCTCTGTGCCAGAATTGCGACGCCAATCACCCTTCCGGCCAAGTGACAGCCAGCCCTAAGTCACTACTGAAAAGACCTTTAGATACCACTGTAGCTCCAAATGCCCTACAACTGCAGCAATAGGGATGAGCCAGACGGATCAGGAAGCTATTTGGTTTGGTGTTGATGCTGCTGCTCTTAAAGACAAAGTCCCATTATTTGTAACACACTTAGATGTGTGAAATTTGTTCTCTGCATTTGACCCCTCCCCTGGGGAAGCTGTGAGCTACAGTTACACAATTTGCACAATTGACAATGGGTATCCTATGTTTTATATACATGTTTGAAAGGTGGCAGTCAGAAGCATTGCTTATTGAAGCCTGCCCATTAATTCAATGCTGGAACCATTTGGTGGTTTAACACCTCAATCCAACCCCTTAATGCTGTCAAGCAGAGAGCCCATTTCTAGTCTTTGGTATGACTCGGCCAGGATTTGAACTCACGACCTTCCAGTCTCAGGGCGGACACTCTCCCACAAGGCCACTGAGCTCTTGATGCTACAGCTCCTCACTTTTCAAGTTCTTATTGCAGATCCTGATATCTTGTTGCAGATATATATTTCAAGTTTTAGGTTTCAACTTCTGAAGATTTCCTCAATGTCATATTTTTCCTTATACATCTTTATTCTTTTGATGTAAACACAGCCGAATCTTCAGAATGATCAGAGATGATGTTGTTTCAGGTTAAGAAGGCTTTCTTTGCTTTGGTGGCCAATGGAGTCCGAGCCGCTCCACTGTGGGACAGCAAGAAGCAAAGCTTTGTGGGTAAGACTTTGTTTATGTACACATGTGTTGGTCCATGGATGTGGATGTGTGTAAAGGTGTGTCTGTGCATTCATGAGTGTGAACTGATGATGGTGGTGTCTGGAGTCTTTAATTACACCCAGAATGTTTTTATTTTATTTGATTTTAGATCTCTGTTTCAAGGGAGAGAGGCGAATGTTGTAATAATAAATTGCTCCATTAGTAAAGTATTTATGATTATTGTGTTTGTACTCATTGTACAACAATAAACCTACCTTACCATTAGAAAAAGAGACGCTTATAAACAATTTATATTTTTGTAATTTCTGTTTGTTTCAGGAATGTTGACCATCACAGACTTTATTAACATCCTGACCAGATACTACAAGTCACCCATGGTAACACACTCACAAACACAGAAGACACACAACCACTGAAGTACAAATGTTTTCTAAAACAGATACTACAAATGCAGTATGTCCTGAAGAGAGGGGTCAAAGGTGGGATACGATCAGGAATTAAGGCCCTCAATGCCATCTGTCCTAGAGCTCAGCAGCAAGGGCATTGGGGAGGGGCGCACAAGAAAGAGATAAATACCTCATTAATGTCTGCTTCAACTATCATGACCGTACTTTTTTTTTTGCCAAATATGTGTTCATATTCCAGGTCCATCAAAAAAGATAGGGCATGTTTTTTACATATTAATTCATCAGCAGGATCTTGTTGGTTCTTTCTGATAGTCTCAGTGCCTTCATAGTGGTGAAGGACCTTTTCTTCTGAAGGTCAGTCACAGATACATGATCAGCTGAGAGTTGCAGAGCAGTCTCACAATGCAGTGAAACATAAAACCAGTCATTGATTTATGGATGCAGGAATGCAACAGTCGGTCAGACTCTGAAGTCTGACCTCACCATCTGACTGCTGCTTTGTGTCTGCTTCAGGTGCAGATCTATGAGCTGGAGGAACACAAGATTGAGACATGGAGAGGTAGACAGACACTGATCTCAGATCATCTTTTCCTGGCTCAATAACCTCAATAACAAACCTAATCATGTTGACAGAGCTGTACCTGCAGGAGACCTTCAAACCTCTAGTCCACATCCCACCTGATGCCAGGTACCAGTGTGCATGTGTGTGTGGGGGGGGTGTGATGGATAAACCCTCAATCTTCTATTCCTCAAGTCTTTTACAAAGATGCATCAATATGCTGATGATGAACTCTTCTTCCTTTCTCCTCCAGCATATTTGAAGCTGTGTACTCTCTGATCAAGAACAAGATTCACCGCCTCCCTGTCATTGATCCAATCAGCGGGAATGCGCTCTACATCCTGACCCACAAGAGAATCCTGAAGTTCCTGCAGCTCTTTGTAAGTCCTCCTCTCTGTTCAGGTGAAGCTTCATGTCAGAGAGAGCCTGAGGCAGAAGGCGCAGCTGGCAGTAGTGAACTGTAGTGTCAGGATGGCGTCATCTGTGTGGATTAGAGTTGCGTTCAATCCAACATATTATAGACAAATGACACAAATGATGGACACTGGAAGGTTTCTGTGAGGGAAAAGTGTAACTCATTGTTGTGAGTGTGCGTTTCTGAGCATGTGCAGACTGCTTTACATGTCCCCCTTGTGTGTTTGTGTGTCTGTGCTTGTGTATGAGGTGTGTGAGATGCCCATGCCGGCCTTCATGAAACAGTCTCTGCAGCAGCTCGGCGTCGGGACGTACTCCAACATCGCCTACATCCACCCTGACACGCCGCTTATCACGGCGCTGTCCGTTTTCACGCACCGCCGCGTCTCCGCCCTCCCTGTTGTCGACCACAATGGTAACTAGAAAAGTTGCATTACCTGCGATAATGAATGCTTTTAGCTGAAAGTAGCCGCTGAAGAGGCTGAATCTTTTTTCTGAATGATACAATTTACTTTAATTGCTGAAGTGATTTGTTGAAATTGCAAAAGCTATTTGCAAAATGTTAAATTTGCTAAAAGACTGCAAATTTCATCAAAGAACTATGAAAGAGTGAAGTTGACTTAAATTTCTGAACATTTGTAGTAAAATTGCTTATAATTCCCTAATACATGCCAATTTTGCAAAAATATTTAGGTTGTTGGTTAAATATGAGCTTAAAATTCCTCAGTAATCTAAATTAGTCAAAAACGTTAGCCTGTTGCTAAAATAGAAGCTAAACTTTAAATTAGCCCATAAAAAACCTCAGTAGAAAACAAATCTGCCAAAAACGTTAACATGTTGCTAAAATATTACCTAAATTCCAAATTAGGAAAAAAAAATCTCAGTAGATGCCAAATTAGATCAAAAAAAGGAAACTCGGTGCTTAAAAACTAGCTAAACTCCAAAAGAGCCTAAAATTCCTCAATAAACCAAATTAGTCAAAAACGTTGGCATGTTGCTATAATAGAAGCTAAACTCTGAATTAGCCTAGAAAAACAACAGATAACAAATTACCGGTAGTCAAAATGTTAGCATGTTTCTAAAATATTTGGTAAAATCCATTTTTTTTAAATGACTATAAAAGATGAAAACAGCCCATCAATGTATTTAAAGGTTTGTTGCTAATCTGCTTAAAATTTTGAATTTTGAAGACTTTCTTATTCATTTCCTATGGGGCATATTTTGCTCATTATTTAGAAAAACTTTAAAGTTTATGAGAACCAAAAATACAAGCAGTAATGTCCTGAACGAGCTGAATGTTTAGATACCAAGAATGCTGAAATCACTGAGAGTGTGATTGAGTTTTTACGTGCTGAAAAACGTACAGAAAGGAGCAGGAGAATCACTATAGTGTGAATGCTTACTAAACATTCACACAACCAACTTGACCTTTTGGGGTCTCTATGGTAACAGCTGTAAGCCCTGACCCCCCTCTCCTCTGTCTGCAGGTCGGGTAGTGGATATCTACTCCAAGTTTGACGTCATTGTGAGTTAATCCCTCGCCTTCTGCCTTTATTGTTGATTTTAATCTCTGCAGCATCCTAGGATTGTGTTGTTGTGTGTGTGTGTGTGTGCAGAACCTGGCTGCTGAGAAGACCTACAACAACCTGGACGTGACGGTCACCCAGGCGCTGCGGCACCGCTCGCAGTACTTTGAGGGAGTCATGAAGTGCAACAGGCTGGAGACGCTGGAGACCATCGTGGACCGCATTGTGAAGGCCGAGGTAATCACAGGCAGAGAGCAGGAAGTCTAACATGAGTCTCATGATTGGTTTTGGGGGCTGACTCACCTCAGAACAGTCTGAAGTCCTGGTCCCATCAGGTGAGACCCATCTTTACTTTGGGAGTGCTTCCATAAACAACCCCCTCTTGATTTTATTGCCTACTTCAGGCGTCTTGCAACCTTCAACACTTACTGAGCCATTTGGGTTAATTTCACTGACAACATCCCAACAAGAGCCACAGAGTTATATTCACTTTTCAGGAAAACACACTGATTTGTTTTATATCAATGTTACTATTATGATAACTATAAAAAAATGTTAAAAGAGAATGGAGCTTTTTTTCAGATCTTGAAATAGTTTATCACTTCTATCAGAGATTTCACATGACTTCCTTTTAAAATAAAAAATAACCTGTCACATACGATCATCTCAATGCAGCAAATCATTAGATTTGTAATATTCAGACAAAAATATACAAATCTAATGAACTAAATCAGAGCTAATTCATTGATAATTTAACTTAAAATCCTTGAATGTGTTTAAAAACGGAAAATCTGACATTAAAAAAAATCTGTCCTTCAACTGTTTGTAAATGAGTTGAATCAAGTTTCATATGTTTTACTTTACTACTTATGTA
This sequence comes from Oryzias melastigma, assembly GCF_002922805.2. Taxonomy (NCBI): domain Eukaryota; kingdom Metazoa; phylum Chordata; class Actinopteri; order Beloniformes; family Adrianichthyidae; genus Oryzias; species Oryzias melastigma. The sequence continues at coordinate 21,579,059 of NC_050531.1, read as the reverse complement.
AGTAAGCTGTTAAATCTTACAGCAGCAAACACCTGAACTCATTCTTGAACACGGTGTTCCGTTTCATTTTGAAAAACAGTTTCCTCAATAGATTGTGATTCACCTTTTGCAGTCTCACAGATTAGTTACATCACTAGTTTACATCACTCTTCTGCATCATGTTTACTGCTGACCTTGTTTAGTTTCCTTTACAGAATGCAAAAAGGTAAAGTAAGATTAAAAAAGCTGTTTCTTCTATTTTTTTCTTTTTAAATTTCTTCTAATTTTATGTTCTACATTAAATAATGTCTTTTTTGCTATTTCTAAGCAAAGGAGTTGTATATTTGAGGGTTTTTTTTAGCTATCTTTTGTTTTTTTTAAATACAGTAACAAAAAAGCTGTTGTAATAAGTGGAAATGAATAATTTTAATACAGAATTTGAGCAAAATAAGAAAATAATCTTAGTACAAGTCGGCCCATCTTAATAAATCCTAATATAAGCTAAAACTATCTCTTATTCTCAGAACTTAGAACTAGAAATGTAATTTTTTTGTTTTCAAAAGAATGACAATGAATGCCAACATAGCGGACGCCGCTTTGTGGCGCTTCCACATCCAGTGTGAACCAGG
>NC_050531.1:21574402-21578406 GCF_002922805.2 Oryzias melastigma | reverse complement strand
CCGGGATAGGCTCCGGCACCCCGCGACCCCGAAAGGGACACAGCGGTCAAGAAAATGGATGGATGAATGAAAGTTTTTCTATGTCGGCAGTATGAAACAAAAGGATTTCAAACCATTTTAACTACGATTTCCTTCTGCTTTGATCCTAGTTCTTCATGAAGTAAAGAATTCTTGATCGGTGATTTTGAGAAAAGCTTGTAAAGATGTAGAGCAAAGAGAAGTTAAAGCAGTTGAAAACCTGGTAAAATATTTCAAATGTCTAAAACAACATTTTAAATCTTTTCAAGGTCTTTGGCCGCCTACAGACATGAGAAGAGCCGTTGCCTTTACCAGTGCGGTTTCAGTGCTGCAGTGTGCTTTAAATTTAAACAAAAATTCCTCAAAAATCCTTTTTTCATTGTGGTCAAAGATTTAATCTGCAGAGAACTTTAAGGGTGAAATTAGATTTAAAGGTCTAATTAGCTAAACCTTGTAGATGAAAGGTGAACTTTTAAAGTAAAGTTTTATGTCAGTTATCTGACCAGTAATAACGTGTGTCCAGGTTCACAGGTTGGTCGTGGTCGATGAAGAGTCTCGTATTGTCGGCATCGTGTCGCTGTCTGACATCCTGCAGGCTTTGGTCCTCACTCCTGCAGGTACACACACATCTGGATGTGCATGCTAACACTGACACGTTAGTTCTGCTGTTGAAGTCGAGCTGCACTTATAACGATGGACAATGATAGATGATGATGCACCGAAAGAGACATGTTTGTACCTGAGGCCAGAAGCAGAAACTTATCATAAAGCATTCAGAACTGTAGAAAACACTTTTTTTTGCTAATGCTTAAAATGAGAAAACTGTAACTTGTAGAGTTGACAGTTTAAATAAAGTTTGACGGCACTTCCGGTTGAGGAGTTCTGTTTTGGACGTTGATGTCTGCAGCCAGGTTCTCTTGGATGGATCAGATGCTGCTGTAACGAGAAAAAGAGTGAACCAATCAACAGCTGAGACCTTATTTCTGACCTACTTGCAGAGAACAGAGGCAGTACTGTGTTCCAGAACAGTCACAGAGCCAGAACCGGAGCAGTCAAACTCTGGAGGCCTCCACACAGCAGAAGCTTCATCTCTCTGCTTCTTTGTCTGCAGGTCTGGAAAGGAAGGAGTCCATCCCCTCTCAGCCCACAGAAATGAATACAGCTGAGTCAGAAACGCCTCACAGAACAGAACCGGACCAGAATCAGGACGAGGAGCAGGAGCCTGATGTTCTAAAGGAACCTGAACTGGACACAGAGTCTAATGAAGACTCAGAAACAGCCCTCAGGGAGGCTTCACAGAGCTGCCAGCAGGGGGAGACAGAGGACGCAAAAGCAGAGGATAAGGAGAAGGAAGGAGATGAAGAGCAGGAACAGGGAGAGACGGAAGGAGAGGGGGCCGAGGAGGAGACGCAAAGACAGATGGAGGAGAAGGAGGAGGCCATGGTGGAGGAGAATGAAGAAGAAAGGGATGAGAAGACCCAGGAGGAGGAGGAAAAGAAGAGTGGTGAAGAAGAGGAAGAGGGGGAGAAGACAGAGGAGAAGAACGACACAGATGAATGTGAGGAACGAGAGGAAGAAGAAAAGGACAACAAGGAAGAAACTGAAGAGGAAGAACGAGAGGATAGAGCTGAGGAAGGAGGCAGTGGGGAGGAGGTGTGACATCATCTCTGGAGGTCCAGGCTGGGCTAACCACTAAAGAAGAAAATAGCGTTGTGGTTGGACAGCAGCCCGGCCAGTGGGAGGGGCTTTCTTGAACCAATAAGGATGTTTAATATTTTGATTCTGGTTGGGTTTCCTAGCAACCTTCCTGGTGATGAAGGCCAGGTTCCACCATATCAGATACTGCCCCCTGCTGGTGTGACTGGCCCCCTTCTCTCCTGTGCGTTTGTTTGTTTGTTTCCAGCTTTAATAAACCAACCAACAAACAAACAAACGCTCTAGTTTGGACCAGAAGCAAGTGTGTTGTTCACTGGAAGAACAACATTTCAGATGGACTATGGGGGCGGAGTTTAAACAGGTTCTTTGGCGGATAACAATTTGAGTGTTCCAATTATTTTTAGAACCATGAAAAAAATCATAGATGTTAAAACTTGATATTTTATAAAATTTTGAAAAATGATTTTATTTATAGATAAGTGTATTTCTGCTAGTGAAGGGGCGGGGCTTCACTCAGATCAGACCAAATGAGGGTCTAAGCTAACTATATCTTTACTTTTTTAAGTTGATGTCATTCTGCTGAGTCATCAAAATTTTCCAATGAGATATTTCTTGTCAGATGTGCTTCAAAATCGATCAAATAAAGCTGCTGATGATTTTATTCTCCTTTTTTTGTTCGTTAGTCCAAACAAGGGGGGGGGGGGTTGTACACCTCATCTTACATTTCCTTTAACATTAATCATACATGTAGAACACTATACAACACAACACCAAATTTTGCTTGGTCAAAGTTGTCCCTGTTTTACATAATAAGTTATGCATTATGACTAGATTGTCCCACAAAACAGTAATCATCTTCCTCTGAAGTGACAGGTCAAGTTTGTTGAGCAGGATCAAAATCTCACAAGTAAGTGAGTTTTGTGACCCATTTCTCATCGATGAAATGTGCATCTTGGGTTGAGTTTACACAGGAGCTGTCAACAGCTCCTTCGTAGGCTTAACATGTTTTTCCCTGTTCCAGATGACCTATGAAGATCTTGTTCCTTTCTTCCCTCGCCAAGAACAACCTGCCTCCACATCTAGTCCTGCAGCCTCAGTTAGGAGCTGCTGCAGAACCTGGAAGATTCAGTGCCAAACCATACTCTACAGGGGGCTGTACATATTCTAGAATGAAGCTGTTTTTTTGTGTTATACTACATTTCCCATAATGCACCATATGTGGCATTACCGCTTCCCTCCACTAGAGTGAACTGTTTCTATTGCAGCCTTTCAGCTCTGAAGATGAGTGGAGTTAGAGAGAGACACTGTAGGGAGGATGAGAAACCTCAGAAAAAGTCAACTCCTTTCAAGCGTTGCCACAACGAATCAGTTTTCTCTGATTTGCATATCTTGGTTTGGCAAAGATTTTTTTTACATCAAATGCCCTTCCTGACCCAGTCCTGTATTAAAAAGTAGACCCTCGCTTAGATCCCCTTGTGGCTACATAATAGACACCTATGAAGAAAAGGTGGAAATCTAGAGCTTTGTCTGAAAGTCCAGTCCAAGTCAAGCTTGAGCCACTGGTGAGGAAACAGTCCCAGCTACTGTTTCTAAGTGGTACAGTTTGATGTGGTCATGAAAAGTGTTGGGGTTGGTTTGGAAGGAAAAAAGTGACCAAAACTCAGTTGAATACGAGTAATTTTAATGAAAGGTTGGATCAAAGTTGTACAGAGCACTCTGGGTCGTACAAAAATCAGACAAAGCCAGGGAAACTCAAACAACTTCTATAACAGCAGTGACATTCCTTTTTAACTTAGAGTATTGGTTCAGTCCGTTGGTTTTGGATCAGTTCCACTTATTTGTTCCAGATTGAGTCCTGAAGATTGCATTGGGTCTGTTTTCAGACTGTATTCATTCTACTGGAGATTTCTGCTTCAACCCAAACTTTGTAAACAAAACCATGTGACTAAAGATCTCTTCAGTCATTGGCCAGCAGGTACGTGGGCGGGTCAAAGCAAAATAAGGAAAGATGCAGGTGCTACTTTGCAAATCCTCGCCAGGATTTTTCACTTATTCAAAATGTTCATTTTGCTGATGGATTTTGCGTGTCTGTATGAATTGCAGGTTCAACACTTTTTACTGCTGCTTTGGTACCGTGGAGAAATGCTGCAAGACAGTCACTGGAGACGCTACAGCTAGTGAGGTACTCCAAGTTTTTGTGACATTTAGATTGTCGGGAAAACTGAGAAGCAACGTGAATCACATTTAAAGTTGTGTTAATGAGCCTGAATTTATTTTAATGAGCTGCTGTGTCTCATCGTTGTGGTGCTATGGCATTGTTTTGAAGAGAA
>NC_050531.1:21560924-21574316 GCF_002922805.2 Oryzias melastigma | reverse complement strand
ACTCAGAGTTCCAACAAAACCTGCTTCTTGAAACAGGCCCCAGGAACTACGATCCAGCTTTTAGGGTTAGGTCAGCGACCTGCATGCAGGAGACAGAAAAGCAAGTAATGTGTTTTTAATGGTGTTAAAATAAAATTTTAATAAGTAATCAATTGGACCAATTATTTCTTTTTGGCTAACATGACAATCAATGCTTTACATTTGTCCACAGCTCACCGATTGGCTAACCTGTTTACATCACGTGACCGCCACCTACATTGGCTGTTTTAGTTCAGTTGTTCCGCTCTCAGCACTTCAGAGGTCAGAGAACAGCTCCTGATCCTGGACTGGGATTTGTTTGCGTGTATTCAACTCTGGTTCACCTTAAGCGGACCAAATGTGTTGACTGTGAATACACCCTTACACAATAAATATAGCAGGGGAGGAGGGGTATTTCATGGTCTTAAACTTTTTTTGGTTTTAAGTTCCACATGTGTGCTCTAATTGACTGTATGATGTGCTTCCTCCTAGATGTGTGAGCCAATCTGTCTGCTGCTCCCCTGCTCTTTCACGTCTCGAGACCCTCAAGGGGCTTCACCTGTCCTGCAGACATTGACTGGTCTAAAGTCCACACAGGGAAAACTCCTAGGGATATTTGTGTGGCATTCATCTTGCTACGGCGCTGTCCCTCAGTGAAAACCCAGAGTATTCTGTGTGACTTTACGATTGCCACGATTAGTCAACTAATAGACGACTAATTGACTATTAAAATAGTTGACGACTAATTTGATACTAGATTAGTCATTACTTTGTGTTTTATGGAGTCAGAGTGTTGTAAAGTTAAAAGTTATATCAATGTTCTGCTAGCTTTTTGGACTGTTTTGGCATTTATTAAAGTTTTTTAGGCTAATTTGGAGTTTAGCTAATATTTCAGCTACATGCTAGCTGTTTTGGCTAATTTTGGCTTTTTTCTGTTTTTTATGCTAATTTGGCATTTAACTAATATTCTAGCTGGCCATCAGCTTCAGGGTTTACAGCTATTGGCTTCAGCAATTTCAGCTATCTACTTCAGTGTTTTTAGCTATCAATTTCAGCATCTTCAGTGGCCAAATTCAGCTTACAGCATTCACAGTTGCATTATCGCAGGTAATGTTATATTTATAGTTTTTAGATAGTTTAAAGCTAATGATGGTTAAGATTTGTGTTTTACATCCACTTTAAGCATGACCCGATTAGTCGGCCAATTGGAAAAAAATAATAAGTGATTAGTCGACTATTAAAATAATCGTTTGTGGCAGCACTATATGACTTTGATCTAACTTTCATGAAAAGGTCTAAATTCCAAATGAGTTTTTTGGTCACTCTCTTCATTATCAGCGAACACATAAGTGTTTGCAGGGGCTACCTCACTGTCACAAACAGGCAGACAGCTGGTTCCAGCAGGTTTATTATCAGAGTTAATAGTCCACACAACTAAGCAGGGTCAGACAGGCATGGGATCATCCGAGACGAGAGAGAAGAGTAGTCAGAGTCCAGGCGAGGGTCAGGGTCAGGCAATCAGAATAAACAGGGTCAGAGGCAGAGGATCAAGTCCAGGAATAAACGCTCGGTGTTGCACGCAGGGTGGCACAAACAAAACTTCACAGTGAGAGTGGCTCTGTGTGCTGCTTAAGAAGCAGGTGCGTGATTGTAAGATTGGAGACAGCTGAGTAGGAACCAGGAACTGTGGGCTGGGGCTTCTGGGAAATGAAGTGCAGTTAGTACTCTGGTGACTGTTCCCGCTGGTGCCCAGAGGGGGAGTCAGAGCTCTGGCTCCTGAAACTCACAATATCAAAAAGGCAGTCGTTGTCCATCAGTTTTTTCTTTATGATAGATAAGAAAATTTACTCCCTGAAGTCTTGAGATTGAACAGGTATAATACTCTTTACAGTAATCTTAAAAGCTAAGACTGATTGATGCGGCCAGAGTACATACATCTGACATTTGGCGAGGTGGATGCGTCATCTAGAGCTGCTGCAGTAAATGTTTTTGAAATGGGGTCATCCCCACCAAAGATTTTTTTTAAAATCAGGTGGCGGCACAAAAACTTGAAGATTCAGCTGATACCTCTCCATCACACAGTGACAGTTGTATATGTGACCTTAGTCACAATGACTTGTGACTTGTGTAAAAGAAAACAGCCTAAGTCACACTCTTGACATAGACAATTATGTTAAAGGTGTAGAATGTTGTGATCTGTTTAACTGAAGATTTAGTCTTTGTTGCTCTTTGCCCACGATCTGCCTCAACAAGTAAGACAAACATTCCTCCTGCTGCCAAGTCTTGTCCAAATTTTATTACCAACCACCTCTGATTCCTCATCCTGCCTTAACCCTCATGCTTTCTTATGGGGTCCAGATGACCCCACCATTATATTAATGTGTTATCCCTCCCATGACAAAGTTGGAGAGGATTTCATGTCTGCACGGACATCAAAGAAGATAATAAAATAATTTAAAAAAACAGTTCAACATGCTGTCTTGTGGGTTTCAGATGAACCCACTTTTAATGTAAACATGCCTAGGATAGTTAAGGTTAAATCCTTCTAACTTCTTCAGAGTCTGTACAGTATTTATTGGGGTCAGAATACTAAGCCTTATAGATGTCACATGACCAGATTTAACCAACAAAAGACGGATTCATGTTATGACTGTAATTTGACTATGGACCAGTCAAACTGGTTCTTGACGTCACTGCGGCTCTAGAGTCTGATTAAAGAGAGAAAGAACAGATCGACTCACACAGCAGTAGTGAAGAACATTAAGGATCAGCTTCTTCTCTCCTGAAGACTCTCCTGCAGATCCAGACTGAGAGGAAGAGGAGCTGAGATGAGTTCAGCAGGTGAGAATCTGATCAGACTGAGTGGTATTTCTGTCCAAAGTGAAGGAATTATTCAATTTCAGAACATTTTCACTTGACCAGGAATTTAAAGTTCACAGTCCAAAACTGTCCAGTCACAGATTTATTCAGAGCTTCTGTAGTGATTAGCTGATGTTCAGGAATCTACGGTTGTGTCTGCAGCTCTGAGTGCAGTTGATATTTTCGATGAACAGCAGATTAATGGCAGTAAATGCTAAGAAAACTATGCTACATGACAGAAGTTGACAGTGTCATTGTCTATGTATTTATATAACCATACAGACCATAAAATCAAAAAAATAAGTCGTGTAATAAATGGACTGCTCAGCCCCTCCCTTCTCATGTTCCAAAAAGGAAGTGCCCGTGGGTCGAAAGAAGGTCAACTTCTTTTGATAGACTTCCACTGAGAAATAGACAGTTATCACTCAGTCGTCTTACTTGTTAGAATAACCCTTCTTGGCTTTCTTCCTAAAACTTCTTTCTAATCCTCTTTTTTTTTTAAAAGATAATGTTTCTTTATCACAAGTTATTCAAGCTATAAACTGACCAATCAGATAAAAGCATGTGATGCCTGCTGGGAGGGGACTTTGAACAGTCTCACTCATAACTGGCAACAGTAGGTCCTCTAATAAAAGTGACTCTGACCAACTCAGACCAACCACTCTTATGGGTTACAAAATGACGGCAGACAAACAGGAAGCCATGGTGATGGGCTTTGGCCTCAGTTCCCGAGGGCCAGCGGTGGTAAGGCATTTTCTAAGGGTGACGTCAACACTTCGTTTGTCCAGTTCATAGAAACGGTCTATGATTAAAACAATAATTTCAGTGTTTCATTTTAGCTGCTGTGCTGGGAAAGTTTTAACCTGGCAAGATTTTACTGAGAACAGTTTTAAATTAACTTCTTCAACCAGGTTTCAGAAATGTTTGTCCCCCCCAGGTGATGGTTTGTAAATTGAGCACCTGAAGAATGCTCAGACTGAATCAACAGTTCTGAACATGAATGAAGTCAGATTGAACGGTCGTCTTAAACACTGTCAGCTCATCATCTGAATGTAAATCCTAGCTTGGCTTTAAACTATTAAAACATGGAAAAGGGGAAAAAAAAATCAGGGTTCATCATTAATCTGATATGAGCAATGAAAGTACTAAAAGGAGGCAAACATTGGTTGCAACCAATCCAAATTTAGACACTTCCAGTGATCTCATGCAAGTAATATTAGTGTGTAATACTAGGTTGAGTGATTCATTTTGACCAAATGTATTTTAAAAAATGTTTTGTCAACTCTTGTACCTGTTTGTGTGTCTGCTGTGGGCCATGGCTGGAGAAAAAAGTGGAACGAGGTCAAGACAGCTGTTGACCGTTTTCATTTTGTGACAAAAGAAAATACCATTGACACCAACTCAGAGTTGTCTTTGATCAACACAATGCAGATTAAAACAGGGAACATGACTCAGTCACATAAACACAATTAAAGTCTAAATGAAGAACTTATGTTTGACACAACTGTCTCGCTTAATGACCCTAATAGTTTGACACTCCAAATATATGATACAATTTTGAAAATAGACCATTTATTAAAGGTGCATCGTATGATTGGTGAACCCTAGTGCAGAAAATATGATAATAAAATATCAGAACCAAATAGTCATGAATCCACATTAGCTCACTTGTTTTTTGTTTCAGTGAAATCCATCTGTGTGACAAATAGAAGGATCCAGTTCATCCAGGAAATTTTTGCTTTTCATAAACTTAAGAGATAAACCAGTGGTGTCAGTGTGCAGCTAATATTACCAGCTGGCTTCTCTCTGTTGTGCCGTTCACAGAGGAGGAGAAGAAGAGGAAGAGCCCTCCGAAGGTCCTTCTGGAGATTTTGTATTCTCTTGGTAACGAGAATTTTAAAAACTTCATATGGCATGTGACAAATGGGGGTTTCCTGGAAAGATTCCCAACAATCCCACCCTTTAAACTGGAAGACAAAAGAAGAGAGGAGACAGTGACTGTGATGTTCCAAAGCTACAGTGTTCACACCCTGAAAGTCACTAAAATAGTTCTGCAGGAGATGTCTGAGTACAACCTGGTGGATAAATACCTCACAGACCTGCCCGAAATTCCAGGTGAGTGATGGTGATTTGACACATGCCAAAGACTCTGAAAATGAGACCCAGTGCTTGACACCCAGCACTAAGGAGTTGGACTGAGGGGTTAAGCCACCACCGTTCCCGAGCGCGGCTGTGTCTGCAGCTCACCGCTCCCCCAGGGGATGGGTTAAATGAGGAGAGCAAATTTCACACACTTAGGTGCGTGACAAATAGTGGGACTTTTTTTTTTCTTGATTATCTCTTGGACGCAATACTAGAGATGATCAATTGTGTCAAATGCAGAACAGGATTTAAAATCCTGATTTAGACACAAGTCCATTGGTTGCAGCCATGTGGAGTTCATTGGTAGCCTTCAACAAAGTTGTGTCAGTGCTAAGATTTGCACTTAATCCTGACTGAAATCACTCAAAATTTCTTGGCAACTGCAAGAAAGACAAGAGAGGTCAGAATCAGATTTCACTTGCAAGGAGAATGGACAGAGAGAGTCAGGGCTTCTCTTCTCTGCTCTGAAGTTCTCTCTATCCAAGCCCTTCCTTTTATTGAGTTCGGGGCATTCCCCAATTACAATGGGACTGCAGCTCGGAGGGAATGGGAAAAACAGCTGCAAACCGGTTTTTACGATCACTGTCAGATTCTCTATCTTCATGTACATGGGGGTTAATGGTGGTTTTTCTTCAAGCTCCTGCTTCTTCAAGCTTCTCACAGCCTTCAGCTGGGGCTTGGCTCCAGTTTCTTGATATGGAGCTGTACAAAACGTCAAGCAAAAGATTAAATAGGGAGAAGTTAAAATCACTCAGAGCAATATTTGATACATGTATGTACAACTCTATCACCACTCCTCCAGTTTGGAGGTTACAGGCCCGAGTGCTCCAGTTACCACGGGCACCACTATCACTTTCACCTTCCAAGCTTTCTCCAGTTTCTTGTGTTCCTTCTTCTTGATGTTACCATCTCTTGGTACTGCCAAATCCACCACAACAGCTTTCTTCAGCCAAATAATCAATAAGACTGGTTATGGATACCAACTCAGAAATGGGGCCATCATCAGTCACCTCATCTACATGGATGACATCAAGCTATATACCAAGAGAGAGCACAACATTGACTCCCTGATCCACACTACCAGGATCTACAGTACTGACATTGGGTTGTCATTTGGGCTTGAGAAAATCAAGTTGAATGTTGACAAAGAGAGGCAAAGTAGTCCACACAAAAAGGAGTCTCACTTCCAGGAGGAGGAGCAATAGCAGACATTGAGGATGATTACAAATACCTTGAAATTCCACAGGGCAAATGGCAACCTGGAACAGGCAACACAGAAAGCCACAACTTCCAAATACCTCCAATGAGTAAGGCAAGTCCTGAGAAGCCAGCTCAATGGCAAGAACAAGACCCGGGCAATAAGCAGTTACGCACAGCCAGTCATCAGAGACCCGGCACGAATAATAAGATGGACTAAGGAAGAGATACAGACCACTGATGTTAAGACACTATCATGGTGCTCCTCTGCACATCCTCAGCCATGCTCAGCCAACATCAGCTATTTAGGTGGGACCTGCTCCAGCACTCATCACCAGTTTGTTACCTTACCTGGTGAAGTACCCTGGCCTTTGGCTTCTGCTTTTTGAAGTTTAAGCTAATGTTATTTTTGCTCATGCTCACGTCTCATTCCCCATTCCCAGGATTTACATATCTGGCCTAGGTCCAACTTCTCTCACCACTGCCAAGAGCTATCTATCCACTACAATACCCCGCCATCATCACCCAACTCACCTCCTGAATCTTCGCTCCGCCGTCCGGACATGTTCTGGTTCCCGTCTGCCTCTTCCTGCTGCCACTCCGCTCCAGCTTAAGTGCCCAAACTCTCAACAGACAATAAAACTCTTTACTCACTACCTCTGCCTTCCGTGATCCTTCTGGGTTACAGCATCTGGGTCTGCTTCGCCTTGCTAACATGAAAGACACGAAAGCTTCTCACCATACATGGAGGGTTCCATCCCAAATCCAGCATCCTGAGACTGTATGCTAGCCGCAAGGAAGGAGGCAAAGGACTTGTGAGCGTGGAAGCCACTATCCAGGATGACACATCCAAGATGCATGAATATGTCAAGCTCAAGGCCCCAACTGACAGTGTGTTTGTCACGAGTGGTAGGTTCCTACTCTTTGTAAGAGATCAGATGCCATGCCAGAGTCAGGACAACCAGGTTCAACCAATTCAGCGGAATGGAAGTTTATTTTGTCCACAGGGTTTTAAAAAAATAAACATATAAAAAGATTTAAAAAAAAGAGAAGAGTCAATAAAAAGCGTCCAGGCACAAATGGTCCACGCCGACATCCTGGTCCAAGGAGCACGCAGTCCAAACCCAGTCTAAAACACATAAAACCAAATAAAAACAAGATAAAAGTCAATTAAAACCAAAATCATGCAATAAAATAATCTAAAATGGGTTCTGACAGGTCTCCTTGGATAGTTAAAGAGGGGAGACAGAGAGGGTACTTAGCTCAGAGAGGGGTGGGTCCACGGGCACGCACACTGCAGCTGGCGCTTGAAGACCCAGCTGCCTGTGGCTCCGGCGGATGGGGTAACCCTCCCCAGGGTTACCAGAGGCAGCTCCCCTCTGTCCTCAGTGTCTGTCCTGTGCCTGGCGTCCTTGATCCCTTCTGGCTCTGCTGGTAGTCCTTTAAAACGTCCAAGATTGAGAGCCACCTTGTCCCACACCTGTTGCTCATTAGTTCGTTGGTGGGGCATTCACTGGCCCTCAGTTTGAGCAGAGCCAGAAAATTAAAAAACACAAGTAAAATATATATAAGAAAATTAAAATCCACCCTGTGACATGTTCAGTGAATATCTCAGGCAATGCAAATCAGAGGGTCCAATGCTGGAGGACAGAGCCTCATGGGAGGACAAGCCCCTGCATGGGATGTATCACCAGACAATAACTGAAGTGGCTGATATCAAGAAGAAGTTCTACCAATGGCTAGAGAGGGCTGACCTGCAGGACAGCACAGAAGCTCTGATCCTGGCACCACAGGATCAACCCTGAGCACCAGAGTGATACAGGTTCAGATCTACCACACCAGACAAGACCCAAGGTGTAGGCTGTGCAAAGAGGCAGCAGAAACTATCCAGCACATAACTGCAGGGTGTAAGATGCTGGCTGGGAAAGCATAAATGGAAAGCCACAACCAAGTAGCTGGAATAATATACAGAAACATGTGTACAGAATATGGACTGGAAACCCCAAAGTCAATATGGGAAATGCCTCCAAAAGTGGTAGAGAATGAGAGAGCAAAGATCCTGTGGGACTTCCAGAATACAGACGGACGGGATGGTAATGGAACCAACCAGACATTGTAGTGGTGGATAAAGAACAGAGAAAAGCTGTTGTGGTGGATGTTTCAGTACCAAGTGATGGTAACATCAAGAGGAAGGAACATGAGAAACTGGAGAAATATCAGGAACTCAGAGAGGAACAGGAGAAAGTTTGGAAGGTGAAAGTGATTGGGGCATCTTATCTCTCCTTTAATTTTCACTAACTTTCTTTTATCAGTTCAGTTTTTGTCTTTTGTATGATTTTTGCAAATGTGTTCATTCAAACTTTCTGAAATGTCATGTTGGGTAGGGGTGGATATTGAGAACCTACACTACCATGTGCGTGAGAGTGTGTGTTTGTTATGTGTATTTAATCTTTGTTTTCACTATTTTGTTTGATTTCTACTCTGTCGTTTGTTATTTTCTTGAAATGGAGGGCCCCTTAAAAAACGAAATGTTTCATCTCCAGGAGCTTATCCTCCTACTTCTGTTAAATTGGGTAAATAAAATAAATTAATTAATAAATAAACACTGGACTGTAACCCCCAAACTAGAGGAGTGGCTACAGCAGATTCCTGGAAAGACCTCACTTTAATCTCACTTTGGGTGTTTGTCTGCATGACAGCCACTTCCGCTGTTTTTGTGTCTCTCTGACTTAGTTTTATGGTTGACCCACATTAACACGAGAGAGGGGAAAAATAGCGGACCCTTGTTTTTTTATCATTGTCTCTACAAAAATAAATAGACTCAGGATAGTCGAGCTTGCTGCCCGTGCTCCCCAATCCCCGCAGCGACTGTCTCTCTCCTAGCGTGTGGAGTGGGAGAGCTCCAATGAAGTGTGCTTGCAGCCAGACAACCGCCATGCTGGACAAAAACACTCGTATTGGATTAGTATTTTACCAGCTGATTGGGTCACTGAAAGACGTCACGTCCCCAAAGCTGATGCAATGCAGTGAACTGTCAAGCTTCTGTGATCTGCTGTAAAGAGCAGCCAGACGTGCAAACGCTGCCCGTGCTCGTGCTCATGTTCGGCCTGTCAGCGGTTTTACATGAAACCGCCCACTGTCGCAGGAAAGGCTAAGGGATTGGCTAGAATTTCAAAGAACTGTAGTGATGGTCACAGGCACGTTTGGCCTGCTGTTGGGTCTGGCAGCACAGGGAATTATGGGTTACCATTTATTTTGCCTGTCTAGTTGGAATTGGGTTTACGTTTGGGTTTTCATTTATGTGTTTTGTTGTCTGGCTGTTCAACACTGTTTGCATTTGTTTATTTTTTCATTTTGTTTTTGATTTCTTCCAGCACCTTGAGTGAGAAGGGGGAGAGGCCGATCGTCCTCTCGTTTTGTAAATATGATGTTGTCAAAATAAAAGCCAGAGCCCTTGCAGAGTGATATCTCAGTTCTGGCCAGAGTAGAAGTGACAGACGTGTCCTGAGACAAATACACCTTTAATGAAAATAAGCACTGACATGCAGCACGGTTTGTAGCAGCTTCTTACGGTTTCAATAGAATTGCGTAACCGAACTTCGGTGTCCGGTCTCCAGCCCTATACGGTATATACTGACAAAAAAACTCAGTGGCTACATGCAGGACTCGTGCAAGAGAAATTAGGGTTTGATTCCCCACGGGGTACAATAAATATGGGCAAGACCCTTCATGATACTGGCTAAAAAATGTAGCCACAAGAGGGCCTAAGCCATTGTTTCATTTTGCCGGACTCAAACATAGATCAAATACAGGGTTGTGTCAGGAAAGCTATCCAATTCACAAATCTCTGCCAAACCAAACCACTTTGGCAACTCTTGAAGGGAAAAACCAAAATGAGTTGATATTTATTACATTTGGCCTCCCATAGTATTGCCCATCATTAACACAGATGCAACCTGGCCAGGTGCTAAGAATGGGCTGCAATGGCTTGAGCGATGCATCTTAAGTCTCCATCCATCCATCCATTTTCTTGACCGCTTTGTCCCTTTCGGGTCGCGGGGGTGCCGGAGCCTAACCCGGCTGCTGATGGGCGAAGGCGGGGTTTACCCTGGATAGGTCACCAGTCTGTCACAGGGCCTCAATCACATACACTCTCACATTCACACCTATAGGGGCAATTTAGAGTCACCAATTAACCAATGAAGGATGTTTTTGGTTGGTGGGAGGAAGCCGGAGTCCCGGGTGAAAACCCACGCATGCACGGGAAGAACATGCAAACTCCACACAGAAAGGTTCAAATCCCAGCCGGGATTTGAACCGGGGCCTTCTCGCTGTGAGGCAAGAGCGCTAACCACTGTGCCACCGTGCAGCCCCGATCTGAAGTCTCCTGTTACACAAAACCTAGTAGCCTGCACCATGAACATAATAAACATTGGACCATATTGAAACAAAGCAGACAGTTGTTCAAGCTACACTTAAAACCTTCGATTCATAATCTTCTCAATTCTGAATACACTAAACATGTGTAATCCATTGAGCATGCCAAAAGTTCATTTTACTGTTTGCTCCAGTAATTATTTGCGGATTAAGTTTTACTGAGTGCAACATGTTATCTAATGAACATGAAATTGAAGCCAGAAGTCCTGAGTAAAGCTAACGTGTCTATGTGTGCTTGTGTGTAAGAGGGTCTCAAGTATTTTTGATTTTTTTAAACAGGGTGCCTGTCAAAATAATTTGTTTTTTGTTTTTTATCAGAGATCATCAATAATTGTCAACATATGTTCAAGCCCAAGACACAAAAGGCCTTGCACTGTGTGACGGATGGAACAGAAGACAATGAAAGCCCTCTGACGGAGATCTTCACTGACATGTACATTACAAAGAGAAAAAGTGAAGAGTTGAATGGAAGCCAAAAAGTCAGAGAAATAAACATAGAATTGGAAAAGATGCTCGAACTCTCACCTGGAGAAACAGAACCAATCAGATTAGTGATGACAGTGGGAGGGGCCGGTATTGGGAAAACCATTTTAACACAGAAGTTCACTCTGGACTGGGCTGAAGGCAAAAACAACCAAGACATCCACTTCATATTTCAAGTACCATTCAGAAAAATGACAATTCTGAAAGATAAAAGCTATGGCTTTGTGGAGCTTGTTCATCAATTTTTCCCTGAAATCAAGGAAGAAGGAATCTACAGTTTTGAAGACTTCAAGGTTCTGTTCATCCTTGATGGTCTGGATGAATGCCAATTTCCTTTCAACTTTGAAAATCCTGAAACCCTGAGTGACATCACAGTGCCTGCTTCCATAGATGTGCTGCTGACAAACCTCATCATGGGGAATCTGGTTCCTTCAGCTCAACTCTGGATCACCACACGACCTGCAGCAGCCAATCAGATCCCTTCAAGGTTCATCAGCCGTAAGACTGAAGTGAGAGGATTCAATGACCAACAGAAGGAGGAGTACTTCAAAAAGAGATTCAAAGATGAAGAGCAGGCCAACATGATCATCTCCCACATCAAGACGTCTCGCAGCCTCTTCATCATGTGCCACATTCCAGTCTTCTGCTGGATCACCGCTAAAGTTTTGGAGACGGTCATGATAAAGGAAAAAAACACAGATCTGCCAAAGAACCTGACAGAACTGTACCTGCGCTTCCTGAGGCTAAACATAGAAAAGAAAAGTTATTTGATGAATGATGGAGGAGCTACAACAGACCATCTAAGTTTGGAGAAGATGATTGAGTCTCTGGGAAAATTAGCCTTTGAGCAGCTTCAAAAAAATGAAACAATCTTCAAACACAGAGACATTGAAGAGTGTGGCATTAATATCAAAGACACGTCATTGTACTTGGGAGTGTTCAATCAGATTTTCAAAAAAGATAAATGTGAGATGTTTATGATCAAGGAGTACAGTTTCATGCATCTGACCTTCCAGGAGTTTTTAGCAGCTCTTTATGCCCATCTGACCTTTGCCAACTCTGGAGTCAATCTGCTGGAAGAAGAGCAAACATGGTTTTCTAGGCTCTGGGGAAGAAGAAAAACGTTCCACCAGAGTGCTGTAGAAAAAGCCTTAAAGAGTCCAAATGGACATCTGGACATGTTCCTCCGCTTCCTCCTGGGTCTTTCTCTGGAGACCAATCAGAATCAATTACAAGACCTGCTGACAAAAGCAGGAAGGATATCAGAGAACCAACAGGAAACAGTCCAGTACATCAAGAAGAAGATCAATGAGAACCTGCCTACAGAGCAAAGCATCAACCTGTTCCACTGTCTGAATGAGCTGAATGATCATTATCTAATGAAAGAGATCCAACTATCTCTTACTTCAAGACGTCTTGCTACAGACGATCTGTCCCCTGCTCAGTGGTCAGCTCTGGTCTTCATCCTATTGTCATCAGAAGAAGATCTGGTAGAGTTTGACCTGCAGGAATACTGTCGTTCAGAGGAAGCTCTGCTGAGGCTGCTGCCAGTTATCAAAGCCTCTAAAAAAGCTTTGTAGGTAGATTTATTAGCCATTTCAAATTAGTTACATTAAAATATATATATTCATTAAAAATAATCATTTGATTTTGTTTAAATCTTTTTTAGGTTAAGGTACTGTAAACTCTCCAAGAGGAGCTGTGAAGCACTGTCCTCCATCCTTAGCTCTCCAGCATGTCATCTGAAGCTTTTGGACCTGAGTGGGAATGACCTGCAGGATTCAGGAGTGAAGCTGTTGTCTGAGGGGCTGCAGAGTCCAGACTGTAAACTGGAGTCTCTTAAGTAAGGAAACAGAAAACTTCAGTTGTGTTTGTGAGTATTGTTGGTGCTCATGTTCTCCATCACTAGAACTTCATTTCCTGCTTCTTGAGTCTGTGACATCTCTGTGTCTCCATGCTGTGAACTATTCTTTAATCAGCTCTCTAACACAGAGCTGGCACTACTGTGTGAAGCACGTCGTCTCCAGATGGGGAGTGACTCTTCTTCAACAGTGTTCATGGGGAATATAACAGCACCACGTATCAGAAAGCTCTTAGAGATGTTTTAATGTGGCCAGGAGCCAAATAAATCTAAAAGCATGTTTGATGTAAACAGTGTTGCCTCTGATCCGAGGTTTAGCATAAATGAGGAACCTGTCTCAAGTGTGCCAGAAAAAACAGTAAAGGTCTGGGAGGTGGTACAGTTATTGTTCACGA
>NC_050531.1:21556400-21560789 GCF_002922805.2 Oryzias melastigma | reverse complement strand
GTGTGCCAGAAAAAGCAGTAAAGGTCTGGGAGATGGTACAGTTATTGTTCACGAAACAGAGAAGTTTGAACACAATATTCTATTTTATTGATGGCAGAGTATTTTGACTCAGGAGGAACACACTCTGGTCTTTCAAGATCCATGGTTTCAATAAACCAATGTCTTTCTGTGCTGAGTCTGCATATACAGTAAAGAGCAGAGAAGCCAAAGGGCAAACTAATCTTACTGGTTACCTTATAAGTCCCTAGATATATGTATTTTCGCTTAAGCCTGCTCTGTCTGATAGTTTTCAATAATCTTTAAATATACTTTGGGATTGGAATCTTGTGTTTTAATTCTCAGTTGGAAACAAAAAAAATGTTAAAGGGGGTTTAAATTTATAAAATGAAAACATTTTGTTTGATAACAAGAACTTTGAAAAAATAAACATTGACACATTCTTTATTCAGTTTGGAGTACTGCAGACTGACAGAGATGAGTGTAAATCATCTGACTTCAGCTCTGAAGTCCAACCCATCCCATCTGACAGAACTGAACCTGAACAACAACAACCTGCTGGATTCAGGAGTGAAGAATCTGTGTGCTTTTCTGAAGGGTTCAGAGTGCAGACTGAAGACTCTGAGGTCAGATTCCATGTTTCTTTTATGTTTCAGTTTCACATAATTTGAGTTTCATGCAAATGTATAAAGATGGCTGTTAGGGTGAACAGGTGGATCACTTCCTGATTTACTCATCAGCTTGTCAGTCACATGTTCCATTTTTCCTAAACCATAAGATACCTGATCTTCTCAGTTTGAACTCTTTATCAATCCCGATAGGAGCAGCCCCTTTGAGGGATCTTGGAAGGTACGGCAAGGCAAGTTTATTTGTATAGCACATTTCATGTACAAGGACAATTCAAAGTGTTTTACATAAAACATCAGAAACAATCAGAAGAAATAGTAAAGGTGTGATTGCTAAATACGATTAAAAGAAAGTAAAAAGAACTGGATTTACAACAAGCATAGATTAACACGGCAGATGTAAACATCTGAATACACTCTAATCAATTGCAGCTGAGAACAGGTAAGTCTTTACCTGGATTTAAATACAGTGTTTCAGCTGATTAAAGGTTTTCTGGAAGTTTGTTCCAGATCTGTGGAGCATAAAAGCTGAAATTCAGAATCATGTGTAGTTTTGATTCTAGGAATTGACAAAAGACCGGATCCAGATGACCGGAGAGGTCTGGCTGGTACATACTGGGTCAGGAGGTCAGTCGGGTACTTTGGTGCTAAACCATTCAAAGCTTAATAAACCAGTAACGTAAGTTTAAAGTATATCCTCTGACAGACAAGTGTGTAAAGACCTCAGAACTGGATTCATGTGGTCTAATTTTTGTGTCCCTGTGAAAAGGGCAGACACAAAATAAGAACATTGTTCTTCCATCTGCTCCCTTTCATTCTTGAAGTTGTAGGACTGTATTGTATTCTCTATTTGATTCTGATTTTGTGTTTATGATGTTCCTGCTGCTTCACGAAAGAAAGAAAGAAAGAAAGAAAGAAAGAAAGAAAGAAAGAAAGAAAGAAAGAAAGAAAGAAAGAAACCAGAGCATGACAGTTCTGAATAACTAGTTTTCCCAGCTTCTGCTTCGACATAAGATCTTTTGAGATGATAATAGGCTGATTTAGTGACTGCCTTAATGTGTTTATCAAAATTTAGGTCTGTGTCTATCACTACACCCAAGTTTCTGGCCTGGTTGGTAGTTTTTAGTTGAATAGATTGAAGCTCTGTAGTGACGTCTAACCTTTTTTCTTTAGCCCCAAAGACAATAACCTCAGTTTTGTTTTTGTTTAATTGAAGTAAGTTGTGACACATCCAGTCATTAATGTCCTCAATGCATTTACCAAGAGCCTGTACAGGGCCTCGGTCTCCTGGTGTCAGTCTAATATATATCTGTGTGTCATCTGCATAGCTATGGTAACTAATGTTGTTGTTCTTTATAACCTGGGCCAGTGGGAGCATGTAGATGTTAAATAGAAGTGGTCCCAGGATGGAGCCTTGGGGCACTCCACATGTAATTTCTATTGGCTCAGAAGTGAAGTTACCAATTGACACAAAATATTTCCTGTTTTCCAAGTACGTTTTAAACCAGTTTAGTACTGGCCCAGTGAGACCCACCTATTTTTCCAGTCGTCTGAGTAGTATTGTGTGGTCGACTGTATCAAACGCAGCACTGAGATCCAGTAAAACTAGCACTGACATATTTCCACTGTCTGTATTCAAACGTATGTCATTAGTCACTTTGGTCAGAGTCGTTTCAGTGCTGTGGTTCTGTCTGAAGCCGGACTGAAAGACATCATAGCAGTTGTTTTTTTATTAGGAATTCATTTAGCTGATGGAAAACAGCTTTTTGAATGATCTTACTTAAAAATGGCAGGTTTGATATCGGTCTGTAGTTGTTCATTTGAGTTTTGTCTAGACTGTCCTTTTTTAGGAGAGGTTTGATTACAGCTGTTTTCAGTGGTTCTGGGAAAACACCAGATGTTAATGACAAATTCACAATCTGAAGCAGGACAGCAGGAGGAGTTCAGTTGACATAGAATGTCCTGCAGTTCTTTACTGTTTATGGGTTGAAACTGAGCCATTGGGTTTATACTGGTTTCTAGTGGATAGGGTTCACATCCTGAGCATGTAGTTGTTCTATTGTTTTTGATTTGTGCCTAAGAAATCTTTCAGTCATTACAGGCTTTGGTGGAGCAAAGTTCTGGTGCCACTGACACAGGGGGTTTCGTCAGTCTGTCGACTGCAGTGAATAAAGCCCGAACATTACTAGAGTTTTTGGTCATGATGTCAGAGAAGTGGGACTTCCTTGCATTGCTCCATTGTAAATGTTCCTGTTTACTGAAATAATGTTTAATGAAATTAATCAATAATCAACACGCACCTCACTTTGCTATTGGAAATAAATAGATAAATAAAATAAAAAAAACTTACATTTGATCTGATCAAAACCAGATTACATAATTCTGCAAAACAGTGAAATTAAGTAATTAAGTAGGGGTGAGATTATATAAATTCTCTTCTTCCCACTCCTTTTCAAGCAATAAATCAAACTCTACTGACTTTATTTAATAATCACAAAAATATTAATGAACCTAATGTGACATAAGTGTTTTTTTGTTTGTTTTCCATTTTCTAATCAATGCATTTAATTGTTTCTGTAATACTGTATTCAACCTCCAGTTTAATCTTTCTCCATATGCGTTCAGATTTGTGACAAACTTTTTTTCCCATTCTTTATGAATATGGAATTTCTCCATGGAGATTTTTGCTTACCAAAGATCTCCTTCACATTATCAGATGCAATACTACCCATGATATTCGACGTATTGACATTAAAGCTTTTGACAGGTTCATTGACTGAATCCCCTGAGAAAGTGTTAGAAAGTGTTAGGGTGTTAGAGAGAAAATCTAGTTGAACATCTCGCTATTCATTTCAGTTATAAACTGTTTTGTGATCTCCTCCCTCAAAACATTTGTGTACAGGAATTGTGCTTTCACAGAAAATACAGCAGTGATCAGACAGACCTAAATCACATACAGTCACCTTAGAGATGTTCAGACCTTTGGAAATCAATAAATCAAGAATATTCCCTCTGTTGTGTGTGGGCTCTGTTACATGTTGAGACAACCCGAAATTGTCCAGAGTGTTTATCAGGTCCTTAGTCCCTTTGTTCTGAAAGTTGTCAACATGGATGTTAAAATCCCCAACAACAATTTGACAGTCAAAATCAACACAGATCTTAGACACCAGTTCTCTCAACTTATGGTTAAATTTTCCAGAGTATCTGGAGGGGCGGTAGATATTTATAAATATGGTTTTGAATGAGGCCTTCAAGTGTTCAATACATGAAAAGCTTCCAAAAGGTAGCTTCTTACACTGAAATACTTCATTGAAAAAAACTGCAACCCCCTGGCCTTTTTGCTTGTTCTTTCCTTGCTGATAACAGCTAAGTTGGGAAGTGTTGACTCTGTGAAAACAGCTGCATTGTTATTTTCATCTAATCAGATTTCAACTAAAAACAAAAAATCAAGGTTATACTCAGTAATAAAATAATTAATTAAAAATGGTTTGCCTGCTAAAGACCTGACATTAAAGAATGCTAACTTGAGAGGTTTAGGAGTAATAATATTTTCATTTGCCTTCTGTTTTAGGAAAGGCACAGAAGGAATGTTTACCTCAGTTAAAACCTTTGTCTATTTTGCCAGACTACATTTCTCCTATTAGTGACAAGTACAAAAATGTTGAGAGTTTTTAATGAACAGGGTCCCAGGTTTTTCTGGAGAAAGTCATGATTGTGAAATGTCACTCATGACCCGATCAAAATTAATGAAACTTTTAAAGATTTT
>NC_050531.1:21550630-21556326 GCF_002922805.2 Oryzias melastigma | reverse complement strand
GACAGGATATGATGTACAGGAGAGGGGCTTTGTGGGGTTGTTGGTTTTGGGGAGGGTAAGGAGTATCTATTGTCCTCACTTGTTCTCTTCAGGAGCTTGGAAGCACATAAAAAGTGTTCCCCATTTTTTATGTTTTTCTCCAGTGGGGGCGACTCCATTCCTTGTGTGGATCTAGTTTGTGTTTGTCCTTGACACTGAAATAAGTCTTTGTTCATCTCAGTCATGGCATGATGCAGGTAATAAAATAGATTGGAGGAAAAATATTTAACTCCTGACTTGTTCAAATTGAATCAATATCTATGGAGAACTTGGTCATAATGAAACATCTTCAGTGAAGAGTTGTCTTTGTTTGGTTCCACCTGAGCTGGACTCATAATGATTTCAGGGTCTGGTCCTCTTTACCTGCGTGTGTTCATGGATCTGTGAAGGTCACAGTCCTGACATGACGGGTCAGAACCTGCAGTCGGACCACATCTGATGTAAAAGCACAAACACAGCAGCAGTGAAGGCAGCATGTCAAAGCTAGAGCGCTGAGCTCAGATGAAGAAGAGGAGGATGAAGAGCATCTGTCTGATGTTGTTGTTTGAGCCCAGCAGCAGTGAAAGGAGAAGGACAGCATGTTCTTAGTGAAGCAGCAGAGACGTTTGATCATGAATCTCAGCTTCAGGTTTGATGAAAGAACTCCTGAATGTTTCTGTAGAAAAGCTGAAGGTTTGATCAGAAACCTCAAAGATTCACAGGACAAACTCAAATCCAGCTCAGATTTAACATCTGCAGCATCTGAAGTTCTGCTCTTCAACCTAAGAGCTTCCAGGAAGCTGCTCTGCTGATGGAAACAGCTTCTACAATCACTTCTCCTGTCTTCTGTTTTCTCCTTGCAGGTATTTGTGGTGAGCAGAGAGGAGGATGAGTGCTGTGATTGGACCGTGTTTCTGGAGAGAGAAAGGAGACCTTCATCCACGTCTTCATCATCTGAGAGCTTCAGAGAAACAGGAGCTTCACTTCCTGCATCCCTGATCCAAGAAACATCCTAATAATCCAGAGAATCTTTAAGAAGTTTCCAGGAAGATCTTTAAGTTTGTTTCTGTTTGATGGATTTCCTGAAGCTTTGGCTTCAATAATTGGATGTCAGAAAATGTCAAATCTTTCTGCTCAGAAATGTTAGATCTTTACTTTAATTACATCCAATAGAACTGAAATGTTTTGATCCTTTTAGTTTCTCTTCTGGGTTCTGTTACATCAGATTATTCTCCTCCTAGCTTCATTTTTAGATAGATCATTTCCGTTTCAGTGCTGATAATTTACTGATCTTTACTATTATTTCTTTTTCCAAGTCTTAGGAGGAGCAGAGAAGGTTCTGACTCACTTTTTCAACACGAAGAGCTAAAAAAATGCTGTTTTGGCTCAGTTAAATATTCTGAAAGAATTGAAAGATTTTTATCCTCCCAAACATTTTTATTCAATAATAGGAAAAACATGCAATACAACCTTGGGTTACAAACTCAAACATGAAGAAAAAAAATAAAATGGGACAGAAAAGAAAAAAGTAATATTGTCTGCCCCAATCAACAAATAAATCATTCAAATAAATCATAAATTCAATCATTCAATCATTAAAACACAAACAATTCCACCCATTTAGGATACAATAGGAGAAGATTGGGGAAAAAATGACAATTCCAAACATCAACCAGTTTGAAATGAACACCATACCTCAGGTATGAATAGTTTTTATTGATACTAGATATATTTGTAGTCATTGATTTGACCATTTTCAATGCAGTTTTTAAAACCTGATATTTTTGTGGCATTTTTAATTTCTTTGCTCAATTTATTCCATTTATGTACTCCGTATACTGATATACATTGCTCCTTTAAAAGTATTGTGTTTTGGTTTGATAAATATTTAATTCCATTTTAGATTAAATTCACTTTTTATTTGTTTGTATATTTTCATGTATTAGGAGGAAGGCATTTCATATTTATACATAAATTTAAAAATGTATTTATTCATTAATTTTGGTGTTTTAACACACTCTGAAAAACATTTCAGGGAACATTTACAGTGATTTTTACTTTGTAAGGTCAATTGGGAGATGCTAAAGCTTTCTCTACCTCTTCAATTTTTGTTGAAACAGACCCAAACGATATCATGGAATAAGCATGTATAGGATCACATTTGTAAAGACATTTTTTTTTATCAACAACCTGTCATTTAACAGACTGTTAGATGACAGGTTGTCGATCTAAAAAAAACTTTTTAACATTACAGAATCCTTATTAAGAGTAATGTTTAGCATTTAATGACTAAAATGTCAAATTATATATTAATTACTTAGCAATAATAAATCTGAAACTGTGTTTGTTAATTAAGTAATGTGTTGATTTAGCTTAGGATGATTTAAAACTATATTTAAATGGCATGATGTCATCAGCCAGACTGTCTGTTTGGCATCAAGTTGTTGGAAACTATGTTGATTTCACATTATTTTATTAATGTATAAGTGTGTTTATTTGACAGTTATCAAAAAGTATATTTCTTCAGGCTTGTGTTTTTAAATTTATTTTTATTTTGCATCAAGTTTTTTAAAAGCATTTTGACTTAGCATCAAGTAACCACCGAGCATAATAGCTTTTATCACAGAGTATGTTTCGTTTGCTTAGGTTATCAGGGAGTTTCTTTACCTAGCAGCAACTTATTATAGAAATGTTTAAATAGCATAAATAAAACAAATGTAATAAACTGTTATTATGGTATTATTTATTTTTCCAGCCTACAACGGAGTATTAGGGCCACCAAAAAAAGTAATATTACGAGTTTTTTCCTGTAAAATTATGGCTTTATATCTCGTAAATCTATTAGTTTTAATCTTGAAAATTTACGAGTTTTTTCTTGTAAATTTATTAAAGTTGAACGGAGTCTACAGTCCAGCGAATGAACACCATTAGCTGAAGCACACTGACTAAAGTGTGAAAAGGGTCTTGGATTTCATCAGGTAAACTGAATGTTTAAAATGTTTCAGATGTTTGAAAGTTTCTTTTCTATTTACAGTTTATTCGTGTTTTAATCATTGATGGTGGCTTGCAGGATCTCTGCAGATCCCATTGATGAAGCCATCCATATCCTCACAGCTGTTCACTTCCAGTCATTTCTTCCTCTGCGACAGACCAGATATCCTCCAACTCTGTGGTGCTTCCGTCTGAAGAGGCTTTTTCAGAATTTTCACTGTTCTTGTGCTAGCGTAACAGACTATTGTCATTCCTCGTGGTTGTTTTGTGTTGAATTGGAACGTTTCGTTTAGAGAAAGGGCATATGGAACACTGTTTTCGTTCTACTTTGGTTTCTGTGCATAACAGACATGACATAAGGTGGCGAAAGGGCTTCTGGGTATGTGAATGAAAAGGCAAAATAAAGTGACGGTCCTGTGAACATATGTCTTTATTATATCTTTATTTTACGTATGAAACTCCACACTACCGAGACCAAACCCGGAAATAATTTGATTTTTAACTGCAAAAAGGTTCAGAATTTCTTTGTTTTTAACACCGATCTGGAAATAAATCTTCACAAGATACTCAGATAGATACAAGATACTCTTTCTTTTCCAAGCACAGCTGTGATAAATAGACATCTTTGGTTCTTTCATAATTAATTCAAGATTTTTAATCTTGTAAATTTACAAGTTTTTTTTCTCGTTAATTTACGACTTTAAATCTCATAGATTTATTAGATTAAAAGTCATAAATTTAACCTATGACTTTTAAAATCATAAATATGCGAGTTTATTCTCGTAAATGTATAAGATTTAAAGTTGTAATTTTAAAAATAAAATTTTCTTTATTAGGTGGCCCTAATACTCTGTCGTACAATCCTGATTGAGTTTTGTCACAAATATTCTGAGCACATAGGACAAACTCTGTCCTTTTCCAATGATTTTTTTTTTATTATTTTTAATTTAACGTATTTTAAATAAAATACGAAATTCGTGTTTTTCTATTGCTCTAAAGAACGTGATGTGGCCTTCCAATGAGACTTACAAAAAAAAAAAAAAAAAGACTTGTCCTTTATTGAAGCTTGAGAAGGCTGTTATAGATAAAGTTATTTTAAAAAAAGGAGAAGGGGGCGGAGCAGTTGTAGAAACAGGAAGAAGGCGGTGCCGCGTTCACCGGTCTGTGTCACAAACATGGCGGCCTTCAGCAAGTTTGTGACAGCCAGGAATTCGTCCGCGGTCGGCGGCCTTCTCCTGCTCATCTACCTGCTCCGTAAACGGCGCAAAACCCGGAGAGCTCACAGGTGAGTGACCGACGGCCGGTGTCCGCTCTTGACGGCTTCTAGGCGGCTGTCCGGGTCAATTTTAGGGAATTAAGTCCGGAACGGAGCCCGGGTTGAGAGACTGGTTCAAAGGCCGGTTCGGTCAGTCACACGGCGGCTCCTTGTCGTCGGTGCTCGTGTTAAGGTCCCGGTGGCCTTCAGAGGGACTGCGCGGCCGTAAAGTTTCAGCAGATAAGCCGGTCGTTGAACGTTGACCGGACTCGTAGCGTCGCGTTATCTCGGCCATGACTGTAGGGGAAAGTTCGGCGGGTGGAACTGAACCGGTACATGGATTCCAACCGAACCAGGACTCCTTACTGCCATGAGTGTTAAGCCCCGTTTGGACCCACTGGACAAACGTGCGCGCCCATGTGTCACCTGTGGACATTTGTAACATGCCCATAACCCATTAACCGAGCTCGCGCGTGGCGGCGCGTGCGCCTGTGGCTCGTGTCCTTGGTGGTTCAGATTGGTAGCCAGCTAACCAGCAACCGAGAAGCCATGAACTTATAATTTACGTTAAGACAGATCATGAAAAGTTGTTTGTTGAGTCTGTTGATTAAAATAAAATAATGGCCAAAATGTGATGAATGGAGAAGAAACTGTTTCTGCTCTCCTCCCCAGTTCTAAAGGAGAGCTGCCCGTGCTTCTCAACCCAGAGGTTTGTTCCTAAAGAGCACCATCAGTCCCCCAAGGAGGGAGCCGAATCTGACATATTGTGTTGTCGTCATGCAGAAAGATGCCAAACGAGACAAGGCGGCCGTGGATAAAACCTTCTTCCTCCGGATTCTTGGGATTTTGCGAATCATGGTGCCAGGAGTGTTCTGCATGGAGGTACTGACATGTTTGGGGGTTTTTGGATCAGGAGAGTTTCCCAAAAACTGGAGCCTTCGTTGGTTAAGCAAAAATCCAGGAAGCTGTTGTGATTCTTTGTAGACTCCAGCATTTCTCCCTCAGAGATGGAGAAGAACTAATCTAATGACATTTAAAGACAAAGTTTCATTTGATGCATGTTCAGCCCTTTTATTTTGCAGAGGCTGTTTTTTGGTTGTTTAAAGAGTTCAAGTTCCACTCCAATCATCTTTTGTTCCATTGTAATTTTTAAAAACTGTTTCTTTTTCTTTATACATTTCCTCCATTGTTAGAAAAATGACACAAGAACACGTCAAAAACACAGATTTCAGTCGGTTTTCAATTATCTTCTGGAAAAACGGCTAAAATGTTTAACTTTTTGCTCACCTCATTGCTGCACCATAAACATTCTTGTTCCTAGATTTTACAGAAATGTTTCTAATAGAGTTGTGATGTTGTGTTAACCAGTTTTTACATAAAAATAACCTGGCCTTACTTAAGAGTTTGTCGTGTTCCATCCCTCTTCCCTTTG
>NC_050531.1:21548486-21550236 GCF_002922805.2 Oryzias melastigma | reverse complement strand
TTTTCAATTATCTTCTGGAAAAACGGCTAAAATGTTTAACTTTTTGCTCACCTCATTGCTGCACCATAAACATTCTTGTTCCTAGATTTTACAGAAATGTTTCTAATAGAGTTGTGATGTTGTGTTAACCAGTTTTTACATAAAAATAACCTGGCCTTACTTAAGAGTTTGTCGTGTTCCATCCCTCTTCCCTTTGTATTCATTGGCTGTGTTTCTCATAGACAACTTACCTGATCCTCATTGCCAGCATGCTGGTGACCAGAACCTATTGTGACGTGTGGATGATCCAGAACGGAACCATGATTGAAAGGTCAGAACTGTCTTCAGACCTTTTGTCTTGAGTCACATGTGTAGAGCATTGACTGTAGATGAGAACTGGACAGTGTGACGTCAGCTATAGAAGATAACTTACTTCCTACTCCAACCAAAAGTCAATTTAGTCGCCGTTTTTTACCGTACTGAGGTTGCCATGTTGGGGTCAGCCAGCATCAGTAAGCCGTGATTGGTCTGAGTCAACATTTCTATGGCAACCAATCAGGAGTGAGCTTGTTGGAAGGCCACACCCCAGCCACCTAAAAGTGGCTCTAGAGATTCTGTCAAAACCACATAATTAAATTAATGTTGATTAGTCAGAACATGTTATTAAAAGGTATCAGAGTAAGAATGGTTATTCTGACAAACAGGGTAATAGCTGGCAATTCCTCTCTAGAAGTTAATGAGATTTTTGGCTTCTTGGAGCCAACTAGTACCTACTGTTTGGAGAGCGAAGGGGGAGGGATCACACAGTCCAGTTTTTACATTCAGTCAATGGTGTCGAGCCAGGTTACAGACATGATTTTTCGCCTTGTTAAAATTTCCAGAAAGACACATTCTACATTGACAGGACAATTTCTATCAATGAAACCGTTCCAACAGAGTTTCAATAAGCTTATTTAAAGCAAACTTGAAGCCTTGAAACTGTAAAACAAGAGTGTCAAGCTCAATCGCATAAGGGGCCAAAATTACAAAACACACCTTAGGTTGCGGGCCGAACAGGATAAACATTTATTGAACAATAAGACAAAATTTTTAAAACTGTAACTTTTTAACATAATTATAAACTAGATATATAGCATTACATGATATAATTCTAGAGTGAATACTGTAAGCTGAATTTGGCCGCTGAAGATGATTAAATTGATAGCGCTGAAGCTGCTGATGTTAATAGCTGAAATCATTGAAGCTGATAGCTAAAATCAATGAGGTTGATAGCTGAAATCACTGAAGCTGATAGCTGAAATCACTGAGGTTGATAGCTGAAATCACTGAAGCTGATAGCTGAAATCACTGAAGCTGATAGCTGAAATCACTGAGGTTGATAGCTGAAATCACTGAAGCTGATAGCTGAAATCACTGAGGTTGATAGCTGAAATCATTGAAGCTGATAGCTAAAATCAATGAGGTTGATAGCTGAAATCACTGAAGCTGATAGCTGAAATCACTGAGGTTGATAGCTGAAATCACTGAAGCTGATAGCTGAAATCACTGATGTTGATAGCTGAAATCACTGATGTTGATAGCTGAAATCACTGAAGTTGATAGCTGAAATCACCGAAGCTGATAGCTGAAATCACTGATGTTGATAGCTGAAATCACCGAAGCTGATAGCTGAAATCACTGAAGCTGATAGCTGAAATCACCGAAGCTGATAGCTGAAATCACTGAAGCTGATAGCTGAAATCACCGAAGTTGATAGCTGTAATCACTGATG
>NC_050531.1:21536716-21548421 GCF_002922805.2 Oryzias melastigma | reverse complement strand
AGCTGATAGCTGAAATCATTGAAGCTGATAGCTGAAATCACTGATGTTGATAGCTGAAATCACTGATGTTGATGGCTGAAATCACTGAAGCTGATGGCTGAAATCACCGAAGCAGATAGCTGTAATCACTGAAGTTGATAGCTGAAATCACTGAAGCTGATAGCTGAAATCACTGATGTTGATAGCCATTTAAAATATTAGCCAAATGTCAAAATAGCCTAAAAAACTAAAAAAAAAAGCTGAAATTAGCCAAAACAATACCATGTATTAGCTAAACTCCAAAACAGCCTAAAAAACTAAAAAAGAAGCCTAAATTAGCAAAAACATGTAGCATGTAGCTGAAATATTAGCAAAACTCTAAAATAACCTAAAAAATCTTAGTAAATGATAAAATATTACAAAAAGCTAGCAGAAAGACAATTTTTACACATTTAAAACGTAACTTTTTAACATAATTATGAATAATAAAAAGGCAGGAATATTATTCCAGAATAAATCCACTTAAACTTTCAGTATTATACTCTGTATAAAAATATATTTTGTCAAAATTATACAAGTTGAAATAAGTGCAAGATAACATTGGGCCATTTATAACAATAAAATAAAATGATCTGGAGGGCCGGCTAGAATTACCCGGAGGGCCTTGACTTTGACACGTGGTGTAAAAAAATGACGTAAAACCATTGATGTTTCTGCAGAGTTTGTTGATGGCTTTATTACACAGAGTTTTGATAACGGCAGAAAACAGAATTGAACTGTAAAACAAGAACATGAAAACTAACAGTTGTTGCATCAACAAAAGAATTTGATCGTTCCTCTCAAGCTGAAAATGCGTCTTGGATTTGAAGGTTCTCCATGTCTGGTTTTCTGCCTCCTTCAGCCTGTGTGTTCTCATCTTTGCAGTGCCATTATCGGTCGCTCAACCAAGGATTTCAAGATCTACCTGTTCAGCTTCATTAAGTTCATGCCAGCTGTAAGTTTGATGGAAGGATCCTCGGAGCTTAGACTGTGGCAGTGCTAGTGTTTCACAGACGGACACACTGGTCGTGCTCATGTTTGTTTGTCTGTGTGTTCCTTAACGCAGATCGCTCTGGTGAACAACCTGCTGAAGTTGGGCCTGAACGAGCTGAAGCTGAAGTTCAGAGAGAGGCTCACCAAGAAGCTCTATGACCAGTACCTGCAGTGAGTACAGCATCTTCATCGCTATGGAAACTCACCATCCATGAAGCCTCAAACACAACAGACCTTAGTGGACCACACACCCCGCTGGAGTCCACTCGTCATTTAGTCCACAGATTAGTCCAGAGGTGCTACTGATCACCTGGAGCAGGTGTTTTACCTGTAGCTGCAAAGACAGCAGTGGTTGGTTAAGAATTAGGACAGGTGTCCTCTATAGACCTGAGTTTGAAAGAAATTGAAACAAACCCCATCGTTATTGTTTTGATTTTATTGTTTATTTGATAAAGACGACAACAAAAGAACAATTGTACTCTTATTGCACACTTCACAAAGCCAAATAATATATTTTATACAATGTCTTTGCTGTGCTGTTTCTCTTATGACCAGAATTTAATTTGTTCTTTAAAGATGGACACTAGTTAAATATTTTATATTGGTGTGGAGACTGTTCCACAGATTTGACTCTTCTTACTGAGAAAATATTTTGTGCAAAAGATGGTCGACAGAACGCACTTTACAGTCTCCACCTGCAGCCGCTCTTGTTGGTCTGGAAGTTTCTAGTCTTTAAAGAAATTGAGAGAGTGGTTGAGGTACAAGTCCAGTTGTTTGTAAACTACAAATACACTAAACTACAAATACAAATGGAAGTTTCAACTACTAAGAGCAGAACTGACCAGTAAAATACTTGGAAACCTCCAGGCTAGACGCTGATCAGCTCTAGTCTGCTTCTGTAGGAAAATTGCAGCCATCGGTTTTGAGCGTCTTTCATCCATCTGTAATGAGTCGTTCTATGAAGCACAAACATCTAACAGTAAGATTAGTGTGTGCACGTTTGGTCCACTTGAAAAATGACATAATTATGTAGCCCTGATGTTGTTATGGATTGGTGGAGATAGCATGCAGACACACCGGCCTGTGAGGCCCGGAGTTTACCTCCCCCACCCTAGTGGAACCAGCTTAGCACCAGTGTGAAAATAGTCAAATTCTTCTGCTTTTACTCTTCTCCCTCTTTAAACAAACAAGATGGCGGTCCTTTGCTCTGGAGAGACCTTATAAAACTTCAGTTGTCTGAGTTGTGTGCCGTAAAGCAGATCTGTTCTTGAGAACCACCGCCTGAACATCTGCTCGGGTCTTCGTTTCGTAGAGGTTACACTTACTACAAAATGGGAAACTTGGACAATCGGATCGCCAACGCAGACCAGCTGCTGACCCAAGACGTGGAGAAGTTCTGCAACAGTGTGGTGGATCTGTACTCCAACCTCAGCAAGGTAAAGTCAGTTTGTGTGCTTGTGCTGTTTGAGTTGAGTGGAATGAAGCAGCTGTGAGAGGATCTTTCTGTCTGTCTGCAGCCTTTACTGGACATCGCTTTGTACATCTTCAAGCTGACCAACGCCATTGGAGCTCAGGTGAGGAAAAAACTCTGAGGCTTCCAGAATTTTCCCTGGTCTTTTATCTGAGCTGTCTTAATCTGTTTATTTTAATGTTTTTATTTTTGCTCAAAAGCAAACATGTTCAGTTTGTGTATGTTGCTACTTTCTTTTTCCTGTGACCTTTTGCTTGAAGTCCTGCCACTTCGTGAACAAACGTGTTACTACATGAATCACACAAAATGTGTTTCCGTTAAGTAGGATTGCTTTTGTTTTAAGGCTGTAAAACCCCTCACTTCACACTTTATACACTCTCCTCAGACAGACATGAACATTTTCACATTTTTATCTCTTGCTTAAAAACAGCGAGATGGAGGAGATTGATTGACAAATGTCCACAGCCAATCAGGAGGCAGTACAGTGCTATTAAAAAGAAAAAAAAAATCAAATCAAACTTTATTTGTATTTTTTACAAAAAATAATTTAACTCGGTGCTTTACATAAAAACATAATCATATTTTTAAAACGACGAACAAGACACTCCTCCCCCTTATAAAACCCATTCACTTCCCTCAACACACACAAACACGTCAACACATGCACACACCATGATTAAAGAAAAAAATACAAAAATGATAAAAACTTGCAAGATCCTGAAAGGAGAACCTTGATGTTGCAAGGACACGCTATATTACAAATTCAAAAGTCAGGGTTTGTCTTTATTGCTAAAGTAGCATTAAACTTTATTCATCCCACAAAGGAGAAATGACCTTTATAAATGTAGACCTAAACATCGGTTTGATGTGCGTCTTCTCACCAGGGCCCGGCCGTCATGATGGCCTACCTGCTGATCTCAGGCCTGTTCTTGACCAGACTGAGGAGACCCATCGGCAAGATGACGGTCACAGAGCAGCGCTACGAAGGAGAGTACCGCTATGTGAACTCCCGCCTCATCACCAACAGGTGACCTCAGCTGAGCTCACGAGCACTTCAGGACGTGTGTGTGAGATGGCGTCTGCAGGGCTCGCTACAGCCTGTGTGTTCCGTTTGTGTCTCTACCTCTAAGGTTGTGTGTTTCCCTTCCTCAGTGAGGAGATCGCCTTCTACAACGGAAACACCCGCGAGAAACAGACCATTCACTCCACCTTCAAGAAGCTGGTGTGTTGAAGCCTCTTCCTCTCAGTGTGATCACAGCTTTTCAAAGTAAAAGCTTTTGTTTTAGATACAAAGGAGTGTTCTCACTCGGCTCCACCCGGCCTGCTTTGGAATGACTTTTTATGGTTTTCACAAAACATGCAGCTGTTGGTTTGAACATCTCAGTGATGCACCTGGTGACTTTAAAAGTTGCTTTTGAAGAACAATTTTTAAATTTAGAGGCTAAATCTGAGCAGAGAACTTGAAGTTTAGGATTTTCTTGGACAGGAACTGAACAGGGGGAGGAGTTGAGCGATGACTCATGCTTTTCAGCTGTAAAAATCACAGTGGTGACGTTTCTGTCTTGCAGGTGGACCACTTGCACAGTTTCATCTTCTTCCGCTTTTCCATGGGTTTTGTGGACAGCATCATTGCGAAATGTGCGTCGACGTAAAAGCAAATCTGCAGGTTGTTTGTGAAAGTCGGCCTTTCTCTGACCCGAGTTCTTCTCCTCTGCAGACATAGCCACTGTGGTGGGATACCTGGTGGTCAGCCGGCCATTCCTGAACCTGTCCCACCCGCGACACCTGCAGAGCTCACAGTCGGACCTGCTGGAGGTGAGTTGGACCACATCTGCACAACATGCATAAAGTCTTAACTATCATTAGCTTTAAACTAACTAAAAAATAGTTATATAACATTTCCTGTGATAATGCTAGTGTGAATGCTGTAAGCTGAATTTGCCTGTTGAAGATGATGGTGACGATAGCTGAAGATGCTGAAATTGATAGCTGAAAACTTTGAAGCTGATAGCCAGCTAGAATATTAGTTAAATGCCAAATTAGCCGAAAAAAACTGAAAAAAAGTCTAAGTTAACCAAAACAGCTTGCATGTAGCTGAAATATTACCTAAACTCAATATTGGTCTTAAAAATTCCTAAATTACCCAAAATAGCTAGCGTGTAGCTGAAATATTACCTAAACTCTAAATGAGTCTAAAAAGCTGAAACAAACCCTAAACTAGCCAAAACAGCTAGCATGTAGCTGAAATATTAGCAAAACTCCAAATCTCCAAAAATCTTAATAAATGCCAAAATAATCAAAAAAGCTAGCAGAATGCCATTATAACTTTCAACTTTACTACCCTCTGACTCTATATAATATAAAGTAACAACTAATCAACTTTTAGATTAGTTGTCAACTAATCGTGGCTGCCCTAATGGTTTGCTGCTGCTAAAAGCTGAACCTTGATTGTGACCTTCTGGTGCTAAAACCGAGCATTCTGGTGTCCACACAGGACGTGCATTTAAAAATGAACTTCTACTGTTCTAATGTCTTAATATCTCAAAAGTACACAAACAAACAGTCCAGTCTCATTGCAAAAGGCTTTGCTAACCATTGACCTCCTGCTGCTGCAGGACTATTACCAGAGCGGGCGGATGCTCCTCAGGATGTCGCAGGCTCTGGGCAGAATCGTTCTGGCTGGCAGAGAAATGACCCGCCTCTCCGGGTAAGTTCCCAACCAATGTCGCTAAGATTCAAATGATGGATGCAGATGTGTTTCACATTGGAGTGAAGGGTTTGGAATGCTTCAACGATGCTTTATTTACACACAAACGCTTAAAGTCCCACTCCAATTATGTTTTTTCTATTGTGAAGTTGTTCCCAGTGGTTTTTTAATCATGATAATGTAGTTTGTAGCCAAAATCAAAAAGAGCGGCTGCTGGAATCATCGTGTTAATGGTTGAAAAGTTACAGTATGTTAGAGATTTTGTGTTTAAGCGTCACCAATGACGCCTCAGCTGTTAAGGAGTGAGCATGAATGTGCCAGACTGCAGGATCTTCACACATTTGAAGCAGATTTAACAAAACTTTTAGTCAAATCAGTTAAGTTGAGCTCAGATGAGACTAAACTAACCACAGAGGGTTTACAAAATCTAGCCTTTTTTTTTTTTGAGGCTGGAGAAAGAAGTCAGTTACCACTGTTTTCTTTCTTTCTTTCACACCACTTTTTGGCAGCTGAAAGTTGTCAGTTTTGTCCCTTCAAGGTGTTCATTTCCCGTAGATTCACTGCTCGGATCACCGAACTCATGATGGTTCTGAAGGAGCTGAACGCCGGCAAATACGAGCGCACCATGGTTTCCCAGCAGGAGACGGGTACGGAGCACAGCCTCCACACAGATCTGCTCCTGCTGTCACTCTCACATCTGAACGCTGATTTGTTTTATCCAGACACCACAGAGAAAAAACCGCTGGTTCCTGGACGTGGTCAAATCATCAACAGAGACAACATCATTCAGTAAGTCGTGCGGCTTCACTCAGCGTTTTTAACACAAAGTTTTCTGAGAGAAGCTTTTATTTTTCAGATTTGACCACACGCCACTCATGACTCCCAACGGGGACCTGCTGATCAAAGACCTGAACTTTAAGGTAAACTTACAGTGAGAGAAGACTTTAAAACATCTTAAAAGGACTGAATTTACACATTTGGAAATAATACCTCATAAAGTCTTGAGTTTTGATATCCGAGTCTTAAAAATTGTGCTGCTTGAAACTTTTTGTTTCACATTTCATGTCAAAAATGAAAAAAAATTCAACTAAGATTATTTTTGATGACATGGTGTAGGCAAACATCAGTTGTTTTGGATCTAAACGCTAATTGCCCACTGCTGGTCTAAAAAAAAAAAAAAAAGAAGTAAAAGAAGAGCTCCTTAACATCATGGCACAGATGACAAACATGATAAGAAGCTACAGTTTTGAGAAATTAATAAACTGTGAAATAGACTACAAAATTGGTCTTAACTTTTAAGATATATGGCCTTAAAATGGTCATAAAAAGTCTAAAATTTACTTTGAAGAAACTTGTATTGTTTTTTGGCCAGCTCATCCTTTTTAAGTGTGAAAGCTGCTTTCACGTCACAGTAAAACTCACTTTTGCCACCTTTAGCTAAAATTTGAGCCAAATACGTTAAAGTGTCCATACCATGATCTTTTTTAAAGTCTTTTAGATTAAACTATATCCATGCAAATGATCATACATTACCTTCGGAACACCAAAAAACAAATTATTTATTAAATATGAGTTATTTTTTGTGTTAGACTGGAGGTGGAGCAGACTCTTCCTGAAAGGGGCGGTCTCGTTTTCATGCGTATGGGAGGGACTGCTGCAGACAGTGCAGTTTCTTAGAGGATTACTTAGACATGCATGAACAGATCAAAATACCACTGTGGGATTCCTTATAGTGAGGACTGAGCAGTATAATGCACTTAAAAGCTCAAAATGTAGATTTTTCATGGTATGGCTCCTTTAAGTTCAGCTCAGAGCATCACGGTCACTTTGAAAGTTTGCATTTCCCAGAAAAATCTGAGCAATAGTTCAGATCACTTAATACACATTTCGCTTCTGTTGATTTAGGATGTGCAGATGATCAATCAAAAGTAATTTCACCTGGATGACAGGTGCAAACATCAATATATTAAAAAAAGAGACTTTGAGTTTACTATTGTTTGCAAACGTTAAGTCAATAGAATGTAGAGCAGCAGTGAGTTTAAGGAACGAGATGGTTGGTGCCAAATAAAACAGACTGCAGGTGTTAAAGAGGGTCTGAGACCTCATATCCAGAAGCTGAAGTTCTACATCAGCTTCTGGATATGAGGATATGATATCAACTTGGGACAAACTTTAGATTCTGGACAAAAAATATCCACCTACTGATCTTTGGCATTTGGAATTTGCACTTTCCATCATCTTTCATGGTGTCTTCTCTTTAAAATGTGACTGCAGCTGTTTAAAAAAAAAAAACTGCATTTGATCTGATCAGAACTGGATTACACAGTTTTGCAAAACAATAAAATGAGGCAACTATGTAGGGGTGGGATCATATGAGTTCGTTTCTTCCCGCTTTTTTTCAAGCAATTGATCAATCTCTACTTGACTTTAGTTCATAATTACTATATCCAATGAAACAAATGTAATGTAAGTGTGTCTGTTTTTCTATTTTCTAATTAATACATTTCATTTGTTCTGTGATGAGTTTGTAAAACTTGTGTGTTTTGTCCTGTATTTTTTTCCACAATCTAAGCTTGAAATCAATCAATCAATCAATCAATCAATCAACCAATCAATCAAGGTTATTAAATGACCTGCAGATCCCGTGTCGTATAAACTCCAGTTCAAGTTCAACCAGCCACCCACTCTAAGGCAGCTTTGTTCTTTTCAGCTATTTTTGTTTACCTCAAATGTAGATAAATTATTTTTTTGTGATTTTTGTTTTTCACTCATTCTAAGTTTGATCTTCAACAAACAGATTTTTATTTCTGTTCATTGTAGACACATCAGACCTGCATGGAGACATTTATCTTTTTTGATAGTTGATATTATTTGTCATTATTTGGAATTATCTGATGTTTTGAAGTAATTTGAGCTTTGAGATAAGTGAGAGAGGATTAAAGCCAAATCTTTAGTGTTTTTATGGTTCAAAGAAAAAAAACGTCTTGCATTTACACAATGCTGATGTTTGTGTGATATTTGGCCCAAATATCAATGTTAAATTGGTGTTTTCAAGTTTTCTTTAGTTAAAATATTCTGGGGTAAAAGTGAACCAACACACCATACCTGTACGCTGCTCAGTTTAGCTAACATGAGTGGACAGAGTTTAAACTGAGAGCCTGAAGGACGGGAGTTCTTTCTCAGAGATTATCCAGAAGTCCTGAGGAAAGCCACACATGTATGTAGATCTCTTCATGATGGAAACACAATGAAACCACTAACCTGATCCTGATTTGTGTTGAAGGTGACGTCGGGCACCAACGTCCTGGTGTGTGGACCTAACGGATGCGGGAAAAGTTCTCTGTTCCGAGTCCTCGGAGAGGTAAGAGCATGGGTCAAGTCTTAAAGGAGCCCCGCGTATAAAGTTACAAACACCTGATTGAGCTGGAATTTATTAAAGACGAAACGTAACTGGGAGATATACGGTATTCTTCATCTAAAATGAAAGTTTCTTGCTGATCACCGCTAGTGGAGGAATTGAGTGTTCGTTAGACTGGTCAGAGCAGACTCTTCCTGAAAGGGGCGGTCTCACGAGAGAGCAGGTTTTAGAGAATTACTATAATAGATGAAAACTCCGCTTTGGGGTTCTTTATAGTGAGGAATAAACACTCTATTACACCTAAAAGCTCAAATGTTGGTTTCTCTTGGTGTGGCCTCTTTAAAACTAGAACTGGAGCTCAGAGCTCTGGAAGGTCTGATGATCTTCAGGTACTTGAGCAGCTGGGAGGGAAACGGCTGAACCGTGGAGTGGAGGAGGAGGTCTAGTTCCTGGATGCAGACGAGGATAAGAGTGACTTGTGTTTCTTCTGTGAACAGCTGTGGCCTCTCTTTGGCGGACAGCTCACCAAGCCGGAGCGAGGGAAGCTCTTCTACGTTCCTCAGGTGAGGATCCTCAGATGCAGTGGTTGATCAGATCCTCTGTTAGTGGAAGGTTATATTATTAGGAAAGAGCTTTGAACTCAGTGATAAGTGAGAAAATCTTGAATGAGATGTTATTAAAATAGCAGTAGTAAACATAACTTTTGTGTGATTGTTTTCCCTGAGCTTTCACTGACTGCTGCTTCCACAGAGACCCTACATGACTCTGGGCACTCTGAGGGACCAGGTGATTTACCCCGACACCTGTGAGGAACAGAGGAGGAAAGGCATCTCTGATCAGGTGGGTGGTTCTCTCCACGTGTGTCATCCTCTGCAGCTCGGATGTTTGGAATGAAACCAAACCCACGAGAAAGCAAAGAGCTCTTCATCTGCTGTAACAAAAACATTTATTCTTATGTCTTCCATCCTGGAGTTAAAATGTTGCAGTTCTTCTAAAGACCACTAGGAGCTGCTGTCAGTCAGGAAATTTGACTCTCATTTAGAAAATTCTCATCTATAAAAATAAAATGATTTACAGCCTGGTGTCTCAAACCTTTTTGTCCTTCATTCTTTATAATTATTGCTGTGAGGGGTTTGTACAAAACTGGGCTTTTTAATTATCTTTAAGTTCAAATTAGTCATCTTTAAAGGTCCCAATATGACTTTTTTCAGAGTAAACTCCAGTGTAAACTTAAAGTGTAACCAAACAGAGAAGTTGGAGGCTGACTCCGCCCTCAGCTGAAATGTGCAGATCCACTCGG
Source organism: Oryzias melastigma (assembly GCF_002922805.2). Classification (NCBI taxonomy): domain Eukaryota; kingdom Metazoa; phylum Chordata; class Actinopteri; order Beloniformes; family Adrianichthyidae; genus Oryzias; species Oryzias melastigma. The sequence goes on along the minus strand of NC_050531.1, from coordinate 21,538,574 downwards.
AAGGAACAGGACAGTTATCATTACTGGAGCTGCAGATCATGACTTGGGACTTGTTGAAATAGTTTGACCAATCACAAAATTCAACTGTAATACTTCGTTTCAACCTGCAGGGGGCAGCACCTTTAAAGCCCCATTTATAGAAGTGAACAGCCAAAAAAAGTTGATTTAGGGTTTGTTTACTCTTTGCTATGTTCAACCAACAGATGGAATATTTTGTTCGCATCAGCTGTTCTTTCTGAACCAGCTTGGGTCAAAGTAAATATCAGTGTCCAGAAGTATTCATTTGTGTGTGTGTAGGTCTTGAAGCAGTACCTGGACAACGTCCAGCTGGGTCACATCCTGGACAGAGAGGGCAGCTGGGACTCAGTCCAGGACTGGATGGATGTTCTCAGTGGAGGAGAGAAGCAGAGGATGGCTGTAAGGACTCTCCCTCAGTTTAGTCTGATTTTTTTGTGTGTGGATTTTTGAAAGTGCGCCTCACGATTGCGTGTTTGTGCAGATGGCCAGATTGTTCTACCACAAACCGCAGTTCGCCATCTTGGACGAGTGCACTAGTGCAGTCAGCGTGGACGTGGAGGACTTCATCTACAGTCACTGCAGAACGGTGAGGATGTCTGCAGAAATGGTGGTGTTTGGAACGTATCGAAATGGTCATTTTTCACAAAATTTCAATGGGAACACTTTTCTCTAAATGAATGCTCTTCTTGGTATGAAGTGAGCGCAGCACAGTGGGCGCCACGAGAGATCAAACGGCCTCACAGCGAATTATAAGCTGCGTATTATACAGAGTCATACAGCTCCTCTGTAAAATCATCAACCAAGATTTCATCTGTAGCTGCACTTTTGCAGCTTTCAGCCTGAATAAGACGCAGAAGTCTCCTGTGAGGACGAGTGCTGCGACAAACTTCAATGGATCTTGTTGTGTTTTTGCTTTTATCGCATAATTATGATTTAATGAAAACGGTGTCATTGCGAAACTGTTTCTCTTTTTTCTAATTCCTAGAATTTCAATAGTTTTGCTCAAATATGTAATGGAAAGGCAGCTAATAATACAATGTGCAACACTATATTTACATCATACTCCATACAAATCCCTCATTTTATTTTTACGTCTGAACTTAAAACAAGGACTACTTATTCAATCCAAGGAATTCCATTTTTTGAAAGTGTAGTTTTTACTTTAGGTACTTTAAAGTGGTAATTTCTACACTTTGAAAGAGTTTGTTTCATTTAGAATAAAAGGGCCATTTAGGTCAAAATAAGTTTGTTCTTTAATTTACTGTAATGTTTTAATTTTTAGCACCATCAACGTAATTCCAGTAGATTCTGAAGGAGAAAAGCGGCTATGAGCCGCTTTTCTCCTTCAGAATCTACTGGAATTACGTTGATCATTAAAGGGTTGAACGTAGAAATAAAGATGTCTGAATGTGTGTGCATAACCGTACACTGACTGCTTCCTTGAACCCACAGGTGGGCATCACTTTATTCACGGTGTCTCATAGAAAGTCTCTGTGGAAGCATCATGAAGTAAGTCCCACCTATCGGGTTTGTGTCGACGATGTCATCATGTTTTAACCCGTTTTCCACGATGAGATGAAATATTTCACGTTTTTTTCTTCCCCCTGAAGTATTACCTTCACATGGACGGCAGAGGCAACTACGAGTTCAAGCCCATCACAGAAGAAACCGTGGAGTTTGGCTCCTAACCGAATGAAGTTCCGCTGTTTAAATCTGTACATTAATTCTTTGCACTTGAAAATGATGTTTTTAATCATTGAAGCTTGTTTGTCTTCGACTAAAGTCACTACTGTCTCTTCTTTTGATCATGAATTCTTGTGCTTAACCAAGATGTGTGAAC